>NW_027635687.1:22663-53384 GCF_903797595.1 Erithacus rubecula | reverse complement strand
AAAGCGACAGCTGGAAGGATTTTTTTTTTTTGCTTTTTTTTTTTTTTGGTGTGTTTGCTCTTCCTAAAGGAGAAGAAGTTGCCTTTCCCCCCGGGAAGGGAGGTGACCAAACTTCCAGCCTGCCCAGGAGAACCTCCCTCCCTTCCCGAAGGGAATCCCGGCTCCCAAATCCCTCCCGGGACACCCGCAGCGCTTCAAAAGAAGCTCTGGAGTCAGCAGGAAGCGGGGTGGGACAGCGGGGAGCCCCGCGGAACCGGTCGGGGCGGCTCCCGCAGCCGGGACACCGGGAAAAGGAGTTAAAAAATAACCGGGAAAGAGGCGGCAGAGCCTGCCGGGGGTGGGGACAGCGGCTGGGGACACATTCCTGGGACTGGACCCCAATTGCTGGGGATGGGGACACTCCTGAGGGGGACAGGACCCCCAGACCGGTTCGGGATCCCACTCCAAAAACCGGACCCTCGTTACCGGGACAGCACCCCCAGACCGGTTCGGGATCCCACTCCAAAAACCGGACCCTCATTACCGGGACAGCACCCCCAGACCGGTTCGGGATTCCACTCCAAAAACCGGACCCTCATTACCGGGACAGCACCCCCGTTCCTGGAACAGCACCCCCAGACCGCTCCGGGATGCCGCCCCCAACCCCAGACCCCCCCCCAGCACAGAGCCCCGGTCCCGGAGCAGCCCCAGCCCAGCCAGGCCTCCCCGCCCGGGGGTCCCCGCCGCCCCCGCGGGGCTGAGCCCCCTTCACCCGGGAGGGGCCGCGGGGTCCGAGCCCGAACAAAGGGGCGCGGGCGGGTTTGGGTTGGGGGGCGGCAGGCGCGGCCCGGCCCCGCTCCCGGTGCACGTGGGGCGCGGTACCACGTGCGGGCAGCGGCGGCGGCCGCGCGGGGCCGGGCCCCGCCGGGACCGGGGGGGTCGCGCACACCGGGACCGGGATGAGGGGGGGGAAGTCACACCGGGACACGGTGAGGGGGTCGCGACCCCCGCCCCCCAGCCCCAAACAGCGTAACCCAGCCCGTGAGGGGATCCCAACCCGGGGGTCTCGCACCGGGGGCCGCTCAGGCCCCGCCGCTCCCCCCTCAGCGCTCCCCCCGCGCCCTCCCCGCCACCCCGCCCCGGCCCGCGGCCCGCACTCACGGTTGGCGATGTCCCCCCCCATCTTGTACTTGGTCACCACCAGGTCCTCGGCGATGGTGAGCTCGTTGGCCTCCTCCTCGCCCGACATGGTGGGAGCCCCGCCGAGCCCCCCGGAGCCCCCCGGGCCTGCTGGAGCCCCCCCCGCCCGGCGCTGAGGAGCCCCCGGGACCGCGAGCCGGAGGCGCGAGCAGGGCAGAGCGCGGGCTCCGCGCGGCGCACGCTGGGAACGCGAGTCCTGCCCGCCCCCTGGACTACAACTCCCGGCTGCCCCCGCGCGCAGAGCCCCGGACGGGTGTGTGCCTCTCGCCGTGGACTACAACTCCCGGAATGCAGCGCGGCTCCCGCGAGAGGAGGCGGGGTGGGAGAACGGAAGCTGCGCGAGGGGGGTGATGGGGAATGTAGGCGGATGGAGGGAACGGGAGAGGAAGAGGCGGGTGCGGAATTTCGGCACCGGGACCGGTCCCTGCTGTGTCCGGACCACTGGACTCATTTACCGGTGCCACGGTCCCAACCCCGGTGCTCCCCTCGACCCCGGGTCAAGCCCCCCCGGTCACTGCCCCGGGGCTGTCGCTGTCTCCGGTTCACGGTTCCGATCCCCCGCTCGGTGTTGCCCCCACGACCAGCCCCCCCCAAATCTCAGCCCCGACGCTTTTTATTCAAATTCCTTTATTTTCACTCTCCCGCCACCCCCGGGGCCGGGGGCGATCCCTGAGATCCCCCCACAACCCGGGCAGCCCCCGAAAAACCGGGGGAAACACCCCAAAAAGGGATCGCGGGGGTCCCCCCCTGACCTCGGGGGAGGGGGGACACCCCCAAACCTTCACTCAGCAGGGAATGGGAAAACCTGAAAATGAGTCTGGGGTCCTTCAGAAATCCCGTCTCACCTCGTCTGTTGCTCTGGGCGGGGACCCCTGGACCCCCAGAGACCCCAGACCCCCCCAGGGATTTGGGGAGCACCTTCAGTGATTGGGGGAAAGAAACGATGGGAAGGGGATGCAGGGGGATCCAGGGGAGATCCAGGGGGTCTCCACCGCCCCCTCCCCACCTCGGCATGCTCAGACTCTTCTCCCCACAACCCAAAAAAAATGGGGGGGAGGGCACAAAATCCCCCAAAAGAGCTGAGACCCCCAAATCCCCTCCCTAACCCCGCTGCAGCTCATCCCCCACGAGCGCGGGGGGGGGATCCTTCATATCAACACGAACCCCCCGATTTGAGGGGGGGTCCTAAGGTGGGTGAGGGGGGGGGGTCCCCCTACGTCCGCTGAGCATCGGCCTTGGCGAAGAGGCGGCTGTGCCAATAATCGGGATTATCGAAGGCGCAGTCCGAGGCTTCCAAACTCCGCAGGGGCTTCATGCCGGGGGCGGGGGGGCTGCGGCAGCCGGGGCAGCGCGGCCTCAGCACCGCCTCCATCTCCTCGTAACCCTGCTCCTCCTCTCGGGGGGTCGCGGGGGGGTCCCCCGCCCTCATATCGGTGTAGCCGTGGTGCCTGGGGGGTCCCTCGGTGCCCAGCGAGCGGCTGAGCCGCGGTTGTTTGTTCATGTATTCGTAATCTTCTTCTTCGTCCTCTCCTTCATCATCCTCGGCGTCGTCACCTGGCGTTGTCCCCCCCCCACCTCGGGTTTGGGGTCCCCCCGGTTCGGAGCCCACCTCCATGTATTCGTAGCCCAGCTCTTCCAGCGAGGCTGGCCGGGGTTGGGGGGCTCGGGGGGCGCCCCCCGCCCGCCGGTTCATGTACTCGTACTCCTCCTCCTCCTCGTCCGGCCCCGCGGGGTCTGTGTCTGCAGGGGAGGGGGCGTCACGCACCGGCCAGAGCCCCCCCGACCCTCGGTTTGAAGGGTGGGGGCTCAGCCCAGCCCGAAATTCTAAATGATCGCCCCCCACCCACCCAAAGCCTGGACCCCCCAGAATCACGGAGACCCCAAACCCCGAAGGATGAGACCCCCACCCCAAAAACGGGATGGAGCAGCTAGAGCCGCAGGAGACCCCAACCCCAAACCCTGCGAGATGGGACCCCCCCCCCCCCAAGGACCCCCATAAATGGGGGGGAGCACCCAAACCCAATCCAGCGGGACAGAACCCCCCTCCCCAAGACCCCCAAGGACGGGGGGAGCCCCAAAACCCAATTCAATGGGATGGGACCCCCTTCCCCAAGACCCCAAAGGATGGAGGGAGCCCCCAGACCCAATCCAGCAGAACAGAGACCCCCCCCCAAGACCCCCCGAGGACAGGAAGCCCCCAGACCAAATCCAGTGGGACAGAACGCCCCCTCCCCAAGACCCCCATGGATATGGGGAGCCCCCAGACTCGATTCAATACAACAGGACCCCCCTCCCCAAGACCCCCAAAGATAGGGGGAGCCAACAGACCCCATCCAAAGAGACAGGACCCCCCCCCCCCCCAATACCCCAACGGACGGGGGAAGCCCCCAGACTCGATTCAATAGGACAGGATCCCCCCCTCCCCAAGACCTCAAAGGATGTGGGGAGCCCCCAGACCAAATCCAGCAGAACAGAGCTCCCCCTCTCCAAGACCCCCCAAGGACAGGAAGCCCCCAGACCCAATCCAGTGGGACAGAACGCCCAAGACCCCCACGGATGTGGGGAGCCCGCAGACTCGATTCAATGGCACAGGACCCCCCCCCCCCACCTCGGAGGGCGCAGTTGGGGGTCACGTAGCCGTTGGGGTCCTCCTCGCTGCCCTCGGAGCTGGGGGGCGGGGGCGGGAAGCTCTCGCGCTGGGACAGGTAGGCGCTGTCCCCCCGCGAGCGGAGGCTGCGGCAGAGGCTCCCGCCCAGCGACCCCCCCTCACCCAGCTCCAGCTCCGAGGCGGTGCCGCGACCCTCGGATGACTCAGACACCGTCCGGCCCAGGGACTCCTGCCGGCTGCGCCGCGGGGGCCGCGACCCCCCGGGCTGGGGAGAGCGGGGGTCAGGGGGGCACCCCAAACCTGCCTGGGACCCCAAACCTGCCTGGGACCTCCCGGGCTGGGGAGAGTGGGGGTCGGGGGGGACCCCAAATCTGTCCTGGGACCCCAAACCTGCCTGGGACCCCAAACCTACCTCGGACCCCAAATTTGCCCCAGGACCCCCCAGCCTGGGGACAGCAGGGATGAGGGGGACAGCCCAAATCTGCTCTGGGACCCCAAACCTGTCCCGGGACCCCAAACCTGCCCTGGGACCCCATCTCGAGGGACACTGGGGGTCGGGGGTGATCCCAACCCTGCCACCTCCCCCCTCCTGGGACCACCCCCACCCCGAGGGACCCCTGCAGACCCCTCCCCCCTTCCTGCCACCCTTCACGGCCACCCCTGTCACCCCTTTGTGTCCCCACTCTGGCACCCCATGGTGGCCCCCCAGAGCCCCCCCCAAGCCCCCCGAGCCCCCCGAGCCTCGGTACCTGTCGGGGGCAGCCCAGGCCCGGCTGGTTCATGGGGATGTACCCGGCGGGGGCGCTCAGCAGGCTGGGGCTCTGCGGGGACACGGGGACACGGGGCTGGCACCGCGGGGACACCGCGGGGACACCACAGGAACACGGTGACAGAGGGCTGGCACGCGGGGACATAACGGGGACACGGGGACAGAGGGCTGGCACCGCGAGGACACCACGGGGACACCGTGGGGACACCACGGGGACACCGCGGGGATATAACGGGGACACGGGGCTGACACCGCGGGGACCCTCCCAGCCCCCTGAGCCCCCTAAACCCTCCCAAAGCCCCCCCGAGCCCCCTGAGCCCCCCGAGCCCCCCTGAGCCCCCTGAGCCCCCTGTCGCCCCCCAGCCCCCTGAGCCCCCCGAGCCCCCTGTCGCCCCCCAGCCCCCTGAGTTCCCCGAGCCCCCCGAGCCCCCTGTCGCCCCCCAGCCCCCTGAGTCCCCCGAGCCCCCCTGAGCGCCCCAGCCCCCTGAGTTCCCCGAGCCCCCCGAGCCCCCTGTCACCCCCCAGCCCCCTGAGTCCCCCAAGCCCCCCGAGCCCCCCAGCCCCCCGAGTTCCCCGAGCCCACCGAGCCCCCTGAGTCCCCCGAGCCCCCCGAGTCCCCCGAGCCCCCCGAGCCCCCCCAGCCCCCGGGGGTCTCACCCGGGCGCAGCTGCCCCTCGGGCGCTGCGGGTACAGCCCCGGCGAGAGGCCGAAGGGCAGCTCCAGCTCCTCCTCCTCCTCCTCCAGCTCCAGCGTCTCCACCTCGTCCAGCTCTTTGTCACTGAGGGTGGGGGGCTCGGCGGGGGGCGCGGCCCCGCTCTCCTGCTGGGGAGGGGGCGGGTCAGGATTGGGGGGCTCGGGGTTTGGGGGGGCTCACCTTGATCACCAGGTATGGGAAGGGGGGTTTGGGGGGTCTGGGGGTGTCTGGGGGGCTCTGGAGGAGCTCACCTCGATCACCAGGGGGATCCTGGGTCAGGTTTGGGGGGTTTAGGGGTCTCTGGGGGGGTTTGGGGTTCTCTGGAGGGCCTCACCTTGACCACCAGGTGTGGGGGGTCCCGGGTCAGGATTAGGGGGTTTGGGGGGGGTCTGGGGTGTTTGAGGGATCTGGGGGGGGCTCGCCTCGATCACCAGGGGGGTCCTGGGTCAGGTTTGGGGGGGTCTATGGGTCTCTGGGGGGCTCATCTTGATGACCAGGTAGTTAGGGAGGTCTGGGGGGGGGGGGGTCTTGGGGTTTGGGGGGCCTACCTTGATCACCAGGGGGGTCTGGGGGGGGGTTCAGGAGGATGGGGGCCTACCTTGATGACCAGGTAGCTCAGGGGGGTCTGGGAGAGTTCAGGGGAGTCTGGGGGGGTTCAGGAGGATTTGGGGGCTTTGTGAGGGCGTTCAGGAGGATTTGGGGGCTCACCTTGATGACCAGGTAGCTCAGGAGGGTCTGTGAGGGTTCAGGGGGGTCTGGGGGGGTTCAGGAGGATTTGGGGGCTCACCTTGATGACCAGGTAGCGCGGCGGGTCCCGCGCCATGCGGGTGAACTCGTTGGCGAGCTCCTTGAAGGTGGGGCGGATGTTCTCATCGATCATCCAGCCTGGGGGGACGGGGGACACGGTCAGGGGGTGGGGACACGGCAGGGACACGGCCCCGGGATTGGGGACACGGCCAGGACCGCCCCTGGGGACAGGGAAGGAGCTGGAGCTCCCATGGGAATGGGGACAAGGATGGGGACAGGGATGGGGACAGGGACAGGAGCTGGCCCCGAGGACAGGGACGCGGGCAGGACCCTGCCTGGGGGTGGGGACAGCAGCAGGAACATGCCACAGGGATGGGGACAGGAATGGGACCCTCCTGGGAATGGGGACAGCTCTGGGGACCCCATCCCGCTCTGGGGACATCCCTGGGGACAGCAGCAGGACCCCGCCCAGCCCTGGGGACAGCTCTGGGGACAGCAGCAGGACCCCGTCCAGGGTGGGGACAGCTCTGGGGACCCCGCCCAGCCCTGGGGACAGTTCTGGGGACAGCAGCAGGACCCCGTCCAGGGTGGGGACAGCTCTGGGGACCCCGCCCAGCCCTGGGGACAGTTCTGGGGACAGCAGCAGGACCCCGCCCAGCCCTGGGGCCGCCCCCCACTCACATTTGACCATCACCATGTAGACGTCGATGGTGCAGATGTGCGGCTGCGAGAGGCGCTCGCCCTTCTCCAGCAGATCGGGCACCTCGGCCAGGCGGATCCCCGCGTAGGGCTCGGCCCCGAACGTCATCATCTCCCACAGCGTCACCCCTGGGGACACAGCGTGACACCGGGACACCGGGACAGCGCGGGGACACGGGGGACACGGGGGGACACGGGGGGACACCGGGGGAGACACCAGGAGACACCGAGAGACACCAGAGGACACCAGCGGGGACATGGGGGGACACCGGGAGACATGGAGGGACACGGGGGACACCGGGAGACACCGGGAGACACTGGGGGACACCGGGTGCACATGGAGGGACACCGGGTGCACATGGAGGGACACCGAGAGACACCGGGAGGGACAAGGGGGACACCGGGGGACACCAAGGGACACCGGGAGGGACACCGAGGGACATCGAGAGACACCGAGGGACATCGCGGGGGGACAAGGGGGACACCGAGGGACACCGGAGGGGCACAGGAGGGACAAGGGGGACACGAAGGGACACCGAGAGACACCGGGAGGGAAAAGGGGGACACGGGGGACACCGGGAGGGACAAGGGGGACACCGCTGGACACCAGAGGGACACTAGGGGACACCAGGAGACACCGAGGGACACCAGGGGACACCGGGGGGGGGCAAAGGGAACACCGGGGGACACCGGGGGAGGCAAGTGGAACACCGTGGGACACCGGGGAGGACAGAGGGGACACCGGGGGACACTGAGGGACATCGAGAGACACCGCGGGGGACACGGGAGAAACCGGGGGGGAAACGGGGGGGGATACAGGCGACACCGGGAGACACTGGGGGACACCGGGTGCACACGGAGGGACACCGAGAGACACCGGGAGGGACAAGGGGGACACGGGGGGACAGCGGGGACACGGGGCTGAGCTCACCGTAGCTCCAGACGTCGCTCTGGTGCGTGTACTTGCCGAAGTGGATGCTCTCCAGCGCCATCCACTTGATGGGGGTCTGCGGGAAATGGGGCGGTGGGACACGGGGGGAGGGGACACGGGGGGGGAGGGGACACGGGGACACGGCGGGGACACGGCGGGGAGGGGACACGGGGGGGTGAAGGATGGGGAGAATAGAGGGGGTGGGATTCGGGGAGAGGGATTTGGGGAGTCAGGGTGGGGGACACGGAGGGAATGGGACATCCCTGGATGATGGGGACATAGGGGTGGGATTTGGGGGGTCCCAGGGGCACAAAACAGGTGACATTTGTGGGGTCCCAGGGGTGCAGAGTGGGTGACACAGAGGGGATGGGGACACCCCTGAGCTCTGGGAACACTGGGGAAGGGATTTGGGGGGTCAGAGTGGGTGACACAGAGGGGATGGGGACACCCCTGAGCTCTGGGAACACTGGGGAAGGGATTTGGGGGGTCAGAGTGGGTGACACAGAGGGGATGGGGACACCCCTGAGCTCTGGGGACACTGGGGAAGGGATTTGGGGGGTCAGGGTGGGTGACACAGAGGGGATGGGGACCCCCCTGAGGTCTGGAGACACTGGGGATGGGATTTGGGGGGTCTCAGTGGTGCAAGACAGGTGACATTTGTGGGGTCCCAGGGGTGCAGGGTGGGTGACACAGTGGGGGTGGAGACATCCCTGAGCTCTGGGGACACTGGGGAAGGGATTTGGGGGGTCAGGGTGGGTGACACAGAGGGGATGGGACACCCCTGAGCTCTGGGGACACTTGGGATGGGATTTGGGGTGTCCCAAGGATGCAGAGCAGGTGATACAGGTGGCATTTAGGGGATGCCCCCACCTTGACCTCGTTGTAGAAATACTTTTTGTCATCAGGGTAGAGCAGGTCAGCGATTCCAAAATCAGCCACCTGCACCTGGCTGGGAGACTTGAGCAGAACATTCCTGGCAGCCAGGTTCCTGTGCACCATCCGGTGCTCCTCCAGATAATACATCCCCTAAAAAAATTGGGGATCTGAAGGTGGGTTTTGGTCTTTTCTGTATTTGTTATTTATTTATTTTGATCTTTTCTGTATTTCTTGTTTATTTTGTATATTTATTATGTGTATATTATATGGATTCAGGTAGTACATCCCCTGAAAAAAATGGGATCCAGCAGAAATGGAGCAGAAGGAAACACCCCAAAACCCTTCACTGTGTCTGACTCCCAATTTTTAGAACCAGGGAAAGTCCCTTAATTGTGTCTGATTCCCAATTTTTAGGACCAGAGAAACACATCAACAGGAAACTCTCCCAAAACCCTTCACTGTATCTAACTCTCAATTTTTAGGACTGAGCCAGACACCAGCAGGTAACTCCTCAAAACCCCTCCCCATGTCTGATTCCCAGATTTTAGGACCTGAGAAAGTCCCTTAACTGTGTCTGATTCCCAATTTTTAGGACTGAGCAAGACACCAACAGGACACTCCCCAAAACCCTTCACTGTGTCTGATTCTCAGTTTTTAGGACCAGGGCAAGAACAAAGCAGGACACTCCCCCAAAACTCTTCCCCATGTCTGACTCCCAATTTTTAGGATCGAGAAAGGCACTCACAGGTAACTCCCAAAAATCCTTCCCTGTGTCTGATTCCCAATTTTTAGGACTGAGAAAGGCACCAGCAGTAACTCCTCAAAACCCTTCCTCGTGTCTGATTCCAAATTTTTAGGATCAGAGAAACACATCAACAGGAAACTCCCCAAAACCCTTCACTCTGTCTAACTCCCCATTTTAGGACTAGAACAAGACACCAGCAGGTAACTCCTCAAAACCCTTCCTCATGTTTAATTCCAAAATTTTAGGACCAGAGAAAGTCCCTTAACTGTGTCTGATTCCCAATTTTTAGGACTGAGCAATACACCAACAGGTAACTCCCCAAAGCCCTTCACTGTGTTTGACTCCCAGGTTTTAGGAACAGAGAAATTAATTGTGTCTGATTCCCAATTTTTAGGACTGAGCCAGACACCAGCAGTAACTCCCCAAAACCCTTAATTGTGTCGGATTCCAAATTTTTAGGACCAGAACAAGACACCAGCAGTAACTCCCCCAACCCCTCCCCGTGCCCGTCTCCCCATTTTTAGGACTAGAACAAGACACCAACAGGTAACTCCCCAAAACCCTTCACTCTGTCTAACTACCCATTTTTAGAACTAAAACAAGACACCAGCAGGTAACTCCCCAAAACCCTTCCTCGTGTGTGATTCCAAAGTTTTAGGACCAGAGAAAGTCCCTTAACTGTGTCTGATTCCCAATTTTTAGGACTGAGCAATACACCAACAGGTAACTCCCCAAAACCCTTCACTCTGTCTAACTCCCCATTTTTAGAACTAGAACAAGACACCAGCAGGTAACTCCCCAAAACCCTTCACTGTATCCGACTCCCCATTTTTAGGACTAGAACAAGACACCAGCAGGTAACTCCCCAAAACCCTTCCTCATGTATGATTCCAAATTTTTAGGACCAGAGAAACACATCAACAGTAACTCCCCAAAACCCTTCACTGTATCCGACTCCCCGTTTTTAGGACTGAGCCAGACACCAACAGGTAACTCCCAAAAACCCTTCACTGTATCTGACTCCCCATTTTTACGACTGAGCCTGACACCCCCAGTAACTCCCCCCACCCCTCCCCGTGCCTTCCCCCCCGTTTTTAGGACTAGAACAAGACACCAACAGGTAACTCCCCAAAACCCTTCACTGTATCCGACTCCTCGTTTTTAGGACTGAGCCAGACACCAACAGGACACTTCCCAAACCCCTCCCCGCGCCTCCCCCGCGTTCTCCTCGCCGAGCTCGCCCCGCGGGCCCGCACTGACCTTGGCCACCTGCACGCACCAGTTGAGCAGCAGCTGCGGGCTGATGGAGCCGCGGTTCTTGCGCACGTACTCGAGCAGCGAGCCCAGCGGCAGCAGCTGCGTCACCAGCTGCAGCTGCGGGCCCGGGCAGATCCCCAGCAGCCGCACGATGTACGAGTGATCCAGGCTGCCGATGGCCAGCATGTGCTGGGGGGGCACGGTCAGAACCCGGGGGGCCACGGTCAGAACTCGGGGGGCACGGTCAGAACCCGGGGGGGCACGGTCAGAACCCTGGGGGGCCACGGTCAGAACTCGGGGGGCACGGTCAGAACCCGGGGGCCACGGTCAGAACCCTGGGGGGCCACGGTCAGAACTCGGGGGGGCACGGGGAGTGTCCCCGGGTTCGGGGGGAGACACATGGAGCGCCCCCGGAGCATTCCCAGAGCAACCACGGGTTCGGGGGAACACACACGGAGAGCCCCCGGGTTCGGGGGGACACATGGAGAGCCCCCAAACCCACACCCAGACCCAAGGGGACACACCCGGAGCGCCCCCGGGATCCAGGGGAGACACGCGGAGAGCCCCCCAGAGCAACCCCAGAGTGCCCGCGGGGTCGGGGGGACACACGGAGCGTCCCCAAACCCACCCCCAGACCCAGGGGGACACCTGGAGCACCCGCGGGATCCAGGGGGAGACACACGGAGAACCCCCAGAGCAACCCCGGAGCATCTCCGAGATTCGGGGGGAAACCCACAGCACCCCCAAACCCACCCCCAAACCCACCCCCAAACCCACCCCCAGACCCAGGGGGACACCTGGAGCACCCGGGGGGTCAGGGGGAGACCCACAGCACCCCCAAACCCACCCCTGGGATCCAGGGGGACACACGTGGAGCACCCCAGGATCCATGGGGAGACCCAGAGCACCCCTAAACCCACCCCTGGATCCAAAGGGACACCCTGAGGATCCCCAGAGCACCCCCAGATCCAGGGGGACACCTGGAGCACCCGGGGGTTCAGGGGGAGACCCACAACACCCCCAAACCCACCCCCAGACCCAGGGGGACACTCAGAGCACCCCTGGAGCCCCCCAAACCCCGGGGGGACCTCTGGAACCCCTCCACAAAACCCAGAGGGGACCCCCAGAGCACCCCAGGGCACCCCCAGCCCTTTCCTGGCCCTGGGGGGACCCCAGAACTCCCCAGAGCCCCCCAAAACCCAGCCCCTGGCCCCACAGGGTCCCCTGGAGCACCCCCAGAATTCCCTCAAACTCCCCCCCAGCCCAAAGGGAACCCCAAAATTCCCCCAGATCCCCCAGCACTCACGTCGGTGACGGCGTGGAAGGATTGCTGCCCGCTCCAGTCCTGGATCACCTTGATGCTCACCGGGATCTTGATGGAATCCCCGTCCGGGATCCAGATACCCTGCGGGGATTTATGGGATGGATGGGATCAGTGGGATCGATGGGATCAATGGGTTGGGGATGGGAAAGGATGGGATGGGATCACTGGGTTGGAATCACTGAGATGGAATCAATGGGACAGGATCAATGGGGTGGGATCAATGAGATCAATGGAATGAGATTTGAGATGGGATCAATGGGATCAATGGGATCAATGGGATCAATGGGATCAATGGGATCAACGGGATGGGACTTGGAATGGGGTTTGGGATGAGATTTGGGATGGGATCAGTGGGTTTAATGGGATGAGATTTGGGTTGGGATCAATAGGATTGGATTAATGGAATTTGGGATGGGATCAATGGGATTTGGGATGGGATTGGGATGGGATAAATGGGATCAATGGGATAGGATTTGGGATGAGGTTTGGGATGGGATCAATGGGATCAATGGGATGGGGTTTGGGATGGGATCAATGGGATCAATGGGATGGGGTTCGGGGTGGGATTTGGGATGGGATCAGCGGGATGAATGGAATGGGGTTTGGGATGGGATTTGGGATGGCCCCTCAGCCTCTCCCCAAAGCCCAAAGCCCACCTTGTGCACGGTGCCGAAGACCCCAGAGCCCAGCACCTTGAGACGCTTCAGCTCCGACTCCTTGAAGATCCGGGCCAGGACCTTGTTGGCTTTTTCACTGGGATCCAGCGGCTCCAGGCTCTGGGGGGACACGGGACAGGGACGGGAATGGGGACAGGGATGGGGACAGGGAAAGGGATGGGGACAGAACAGATGGGGATGCAGCAGGATGGGAACAGGAATAGGGATGGGGACAGGAATGGGCACAGGAATGGAGCAGGATGGAGACAAGGACAGGAAAGGGAACGGAAACAGGAACGGGGACAGTGAAAGAGAAAGGAACAGGGACATGGGCAGGGGTAGGGACAGGGACGGAACGGGAGCAGGGACAGGAACAGGAAAAGGGGACAGGGACAGCAGCACAGCAGGACAACAATGGAAAGTGACTGGGATGGAAGCAGAGATGCAGAGGGGCGGGGAGGGGGCTGGCCAGGGCCGGACACAGCTCCAGCGCGGCGGGACACAGGACCGGGCTGGCCCCCGCCCCCTGCCCCTCCCGCCATCCCGGGGCCGTTCCCGGTTCCTCCCAGTCCCTCCCGGTCCCACCCGCTTCCCCTCCCGGTCCCTCCTAGTCCCTCCCGCTTCCCCTCCCGGTTTCTCCCGTTCCTCCCGGTCCATCCCGGTTCCTCTCCCGGTTCCCGGCGCTGACCTCGCCCCGCTCCAGGTAGCGCCGCATGGCGCGTTTCTTCTGGATCTTCTTGCCGCGCCAGTAGAGCAGCGCCAGCAGCACCAGAGAGCACGAGAGGAAAACGGCCCCGACCACCATGACCGCGATCAGCGTCGGGGCGCGCCTGGGAACGGGAACGGGACCGGGAACGGGATAGGAATGGGAACGGGATAGGAATGGGATGGGAACGGGAACGGGATAGGAATGGGAACGGGATAGGGATGGGATAGGAACGGGAACGGGATAGGAACGGGAACGGGATAGGAATGGGATGGGAACGGGAACAGGAACGGGATGGGAACGTGAACGGGGGCGGGAATGGGAATGGGAACGGGATAGGGATGGCATGGGAACGGGAACAGGAACGGGAACGGGATAGGAACGGGAACAGGGGCGGGAACGGGAACGGGGGCGGAAATGGGATAGGAATGGGATGGGAACGGGATGGGAACGGGAACGGAGGCGGGAACGGGGGCGGGAACGGGAACGGGGACGGGATGGGAATGGGATAGGAACCGCAACGCAGGTAGGAATGGGATGGGAACGGGAACGGGACAGGGATGGAAACCGGATGGGAATGGGGATGGGAATGGGATGGGAATGGGGGCGGGAACGTGAACGGGACAGGAAGGGGGTAGGCATGGGGGCGGGAACGGGACAGGGATGGAAACGGGACCGGGATGGGAACGGGATGGGACAGGAACGGGATGGGGACGAGAAAGAGAAGAGGATGGGGATGTGGACAGGGACAGGATGGAAACAGGAATGGGAACGTGGATGGAGACAGGGACAGAAACGGGACCGGACCGGGATGGGAACAGGATGAAAATGGGGATGGGACAGGACAGGACAGGACGGGGACGGGAACGGGACAGGGATAGGGATGGGGATGGGGACAAGGACGGGCACAGGGTTAGGGTCCCCGTAGCCCCTCAGAGTCCCTGTAGCCCCTCGGGATGTCCCCACACCTCCCGGGATGTCCCCACACCTCCCTGGATGTCCCCGCACCCCCTGGGATGTCCCCAAACCCCCCAGGATGTCCCCACACCCCCCAGGATGTCCCTGTCCCCGCGGTACCTGGACACGGGCAGGGGGTCGCCCAGGCAGTCCCGCAGCAGCGGCCCCACACAGCTGTGGGGAGGGACACGGGGGTCAGCGGGGGAGGGACCCCCAGCAGAGACCCCAACTTGTGTCCCGCAGGGTCTCCAGACCCCCAACCTGCTCTAAATGATGTCTCAGACCCCTCAACATGCCCCCCGTGGGGTCCCCAGACCCCAAAATGCCCCCAGTGATGCCCTGGCACCCTCACCCTGCCCCAAACGATGCCTCAGGACCCCCACCCTTCTCCCTAAAGACATTTTGGGACCCCCACCCTTCCCTCTCTGGGGTCCTGGGAACCTCAACCCTTCTCCCAGTGGGGTCCTGAGCCCCCCACCCTGTCCCAAATGATGCCTCAGGACCCCCACCCTGTCCCAAATGATGCCTCAGGACCACCACCTTACTCTCCAAAGAGGTTTTGGGACCCCCAACCTGCCCGGGACCCCTCCTCCCTGCCCTCAGTGATGTCCCAGGACCCCCATCCTCCTCCCCAAATAAATTTTAGGACCCCCACCCTGCCCTTAACGATGCTCCAAGACCCCCACCCTCTCCTTAGTGACTCCTTAGGACCCCTACCCTGCTCCCCAAAGAGATTTTAGGACCCCCCCACCCATCCCCCGCCCCCCGCGCACCCCCGGGTGCAGTTCTCGTGGCAGGGGCGGCACTCGCGGCTCCCGTCCGGGTATTTGTAGATGGGGCCGCGCTCGCCCAGGACCCCGTCGGGACATCGCTCCACGCAGTGCGGCCCGTCGCGATAGTGAGCGCAGCGCGTGCAGGTGTCGGCGCCCTGGGGGGGGGACCGGGGGGGTGTGACAGGGCTGGGGACAGCGCGGGGACAGCGGGGACAGCGCGGGGGGGCCGTACCGAGCCGTTGCAGGTGGCGCCGCCGTCGATGCGCTCGCACTCCGGGTGGCACTCGGAGCATTCCCCGTCCTGAGAGAACTCGCGAGGGTCCCTGCGGGCGGCGGGGGGGGACACCGGGATCGCGATATGGCCGGGGGGGACACCGGGATTGCGACATGGCCGGGGGGGAGACACCGGGATCGCGATATGGCCGAGGGGGACACCGGGATTGCGATATGGCCGGGGGAGACACCGGGATCGCGACATGGCCGAGGGGGACACCGGGATCGCGACATGGCCGGGGGGGACACCGGGATCGCGACATGGCCGGGGGGGGGGTGGGCAGCGGGGCTGGGGGCAGCTGGGGGGCACCCTGATAGTTTGGGGTCACCCTGGGGTCCCAAAAGTGTCCATCTCCACCCCGGGGTCACCCTGAGAGTGTCCACCCCACCCTGGGGTCACCCTGGGGGTCCCAAAAGTGTCCACCCCACCCTGGGGTCACCCTGACAGTGTCCACCCCACCCTGGGGTCCCTCTTTCAGAGTCCATCACACCCTGGGACCCCTCCCCCCGCCCACCCCACTCCCCCTGCCCACCCTGGGGCTGATCTCCCACCCCACGACCCCATCCCAGTGCCCACCCAGGTGGGCTCCACACCCCCCGTGTCCCCCCCATGTCCCCGTGTCCCCCGTGCCCGCTGTGCCCCCCGTGCCCCCCATACCCTCTTTGTCCCCCCATGTCCCCGTGTCCCCCGTGCCCGCTGTGCCCCCCATGTCCCCCTGCCCTCTTTGCCCCCCGTGCCCCCCATACCCCCTTTGTCCCCCCGTGCCCCCCGTGCTCGCTGACCCCTCGGTGAAGCGGCAGGTGGACACGCAGACCCCCCTCCGGCTGTAGTAGCGGCAGGACAGGCACTGCCCGGGCCCCGGCCCCCAGCAGCCCTCGGCCGAGCACAGCGGGTCACAAACCTTCCCCTCTTGCTCTGCGGGGACAGCGGGGTCACCGCGGGCTGGGGGGTCACCCATGGGACCAGGGTGGGGATGGGGGTCACCCCCATGGGATCAGGGTGGGGCTGGGGGGTCACACCCATGGGATCAGGGTGGGGCTGGGGGGGTCCCTAGCTCTCAGAGGGACAAATGGGGGCTCGGGTCACTCTCGGGTCTCAATGCAGAATCTGGGGGTCACGGTGTCCCCCTCCCCAAGGGACAGATGGGGAGTCTCAATGTGAGGTCTGGGGGTGCCCAGGAGGTCCCGCGGGGGATCCCACTCCCTCTCCCCATGGGATGGATGGGGGGGTCTCAGTGCTGGATCTGGGGGTCTCAGTGTCCCCTCCCCATGGGAAGGATAGGGGGAGTTTTAATGCGGGGTCTGGGGGTCCCGGTGCCCCCTCCCCATGGGACAGACGGGGGTCACAATGCGGGGTCTGGGGGCGCCCAGCAGGTCCCGGAGGGGGTGGTCGCACTCCCCCTCCCTGCAGCAGGGACAGGGTCTCAGCGTGAGCTCCGGGGGTCCCCGTGTCCCCCTCCCCATGGGACAGACGGGGGTCACAATGCCGGGTCTGGGGGGGGGGTCCCGCGCCCCCTCCCCATCCCTGCGCACGCACGGCACTTGCTGCGGGGCCGGTTGTTGCGGATGTCGAGGTCGGCGCGGCTGCGGCTGAGGCGCGCCCAGTGCACGGTGTGCAGGAAGCAGAGCCGCCGGTTCTCCGTGATGTACACGCGGCCCGCGCTCACCTCCCGCAGCGAGCGCAGCCCCAGCGACGTCACGTTCTCGTTCTTCATGATCAGCAGCGAGAAACCGCGGCTGCGGGCGGGGGGAAAGGCGAGTTCGGGGAGCTGGGGGGGCTCCGGGAATCAGGGAATGTTCCGGGAATTGGGATGCTCTGGGAAACCAGGGGTGCTCCAGGAGCTGAGGGTGCTCTGGGAATTGAGGGGTGCTCTGGGGGTGCTCAGGAAGCAAAGAAATCCTCCGGGAATCGGGGGTGCTCCGGGAATTGGGGGTGCTCCGGGAATCGGGGGATGCTCTGGGGGTGCTCAGGAAGCCAGGAAATCCTCCGGGAATAGGGGGTGCTCCAGGAATCGGGGGTGCTTCGGGAATGGGGGCTGTTCCGGGAATCGGGGGTGCTCTGGGAATGAGGGGATGCTCTGGGGGTGCTCAGGAAGCCAGGAAATCCTCCGGGAATCGGGGATGCTCCGGGAATTGGGATGCTCTGGGAGCTGGGGGAGCTCCGGGAGTCGGAGAATGAGCCCAGAGTGAGGGAATGCTCCGGGAGCCCGGAGCTGCTCCTGGAACCGGGAGATGCTCCGCGAATCGGGGAATGCTCTAGGAGCTGGGAAATGCTCCGGGAGTGAGGGGATGCTCCGGGAGCTGGAAAATGCTCCGGGAGTGAGGGAATGCTCCGGGAGTTGGGAAATGCTCCGGGAGTGAGGGGATGCTCCAGGAGCTGCTCCGGCAGCCGGGGAATTGCTCCTGGAACCGGGGATGCTCCGGGAAATGATCCGGGAGGGGTGGAGGGGATGCGCCGATACCAGCAGGGATGATTTGGGAGCTGCTCCGGGAGTCGGGACATGAACCGGGAGCCGAGGGATGAACCGGGAACCGGGGGGATGCCCCGAGGAGGAAGAGACCCTCCCGGATACTCCAGGAGCTGCTCCGGGAGCCGGGGGAGGAGCTGGGAGGGAGGGAGAGGATCCAGGGAAAAGGACAAGGGGACAGGGAGAGCCGGGACGAGCAGGGATCCGGGGACCGGGGAGTGCGGGGATTGGGGAAAACTGGGAATTCGGGAATTGGGGAAAAGATAATTCAGGGATTGGAAAAAACAGGGAATTCGGGAAAACAGGGAATTCAAGGAGCAGGGGAAAAGGAATTCAGGGATTGGGGGAAATGGGGGATGCAGGAATACGGGAAAACAGGGAATTCAGGAATTGGGGAAAACGGGGAATTCAGGGATTGGGGAAAACGGGGAGTTCAGAATTAGGGAAAACAGAGAATTCAGGAATTGGGGAAAACAGGGAATTCAGGAATTGGGAAAAACGGGGAATTCAGGAATTGGGAAAAACGGGGAATTCAGGGGTCGGAGAAAACGGGGAGTTGAAGAATTAGGGAAAACAGGGAATTCGGGAATTGGGGAAAACAGAATTCAGGGGTCAGAGATGTTGGGAGAGGCAGGAATTGGGGAAAACGGGGAATTCAGGAATTAGGGGAAACGGGGGAGTTCAGGGATTGGGGAAAACAGGGAATTCAGGGGTCGGGGACGTCGGGGGAGTTCAGGGATTGGGGAAAACAGGGAATTCAGGGGTCGGGGATGCCGGGGAGGGGCCGGGACACGCGCCGGGGGCTCCTCACTTGTAGAGGCTCCGTCCCCCAATGGTCTCCAGGTTGGAGAAGACGCTGAAGTTGTGCATGTGCTTGGGCCAGGACTGGATGTTCAGGTACCCTGCGGGGACAGCGTGGGCTCAGCGCGTCCCGGGGGGGTTCCAGGGGGGTCCCAGCACCCCCAGCCCCGCTCCTCACCCGTGATCTCCCGCACGGTCCGGAACACGTTCAGCTTCTCCGGGTCCAGAGCCGAGATGTTGCGCCAGGGGTCCCTGTGAGGCCAGAGAGGTCAGAGGGGCTGGGCTGGGGTCTGCACCCCCCAAACCCCCCCTGAGCTCTCCCAGATCTCACCCCTGAACCCTCCAAGTTCCCATCCCTGAACCCCCCAAATCCCATCCCTGAACCCCCTAAACCCCCCCAAACCCCCCAAATCCCACCCCTGAACCCCCCAAATTCCATCCCTGAACCCCCTAAACTCCCCCAAACCCCCCAAATCCCACCCCTGAACCCCCCAAATTCCATCCCTGAATCTCCCAAATCCCACTTCTGAACCCCCCAAATCCCATCCCTGAACCCCCTAAACCCCTGCAAACCCCCAAATCCCACCCCTGAACCCCCCAAATTCCATCCCTGAATCCCCCAAATCCCACTTCTGAACCCTCCAAACCCCCCCTGAACCCTCTCAAATCCCACCCCTGAACCCCCCAAATCCCACCTCTGAACCCCCTAAATCCCACTTTGAATCCCCACTAAACCCCCCAAATCCCACACCTGAACCCCCCAAATCCCATCCCTGAACCCCCCAAATTCCATCCCTGAATCCCCCAAATTCCATTCCTGAACCTTCTAAACCTCCTCTGAACCCCCCAAATCCCACCCAGAACCCCCCAATCCCACCCCTCACCCCTCCAGGCCTGTGATGAGGAAGTCCAGGTTGCCCTGAACCCCCTGAATCCCCCCTGAACCCCTCCAATCCCACCTCTAAACCCCCCAAACCCCCACTGAACCCCCCCAAATCCCACTCAGAACCCCCCAAATCCCACCCCTCACCCCTCCAGGCCCGTGATGAGGAAGTCCAGGTTGCCCAGGATCTTGGTGCAGTTGATAAAGGTGTCGATGTTGCTGGAATCCACGGTCTGATATTTGCTGCCGGCTCCGGTGCCCTCACAGGCTGTGGGGGGTGGGCAGGGGGTTCAGTGGGGGGTCCCAGGACACCCCCAGCCCCCCCAGGACACCCCCAGCCCGCACCTTTGGGGCACAGCCCCGCGCAGGGCTCGCAGATCTTCAGCCCGTTCTTCTCCACTTCCATCTTGTCGTTGGGGCAGGCGCGCACGCACGAGCTCTGATCCACCACGAAATTATCTGCGGGACACCCCCGGGGTCACCTGAGAGACCCCAAAATCCTCCCAGGGACCCCCAAAACCCCCCAGATCCCGACTCACGGGGGCACTCCCGCACGCAGACCCCCCCGTACTGGTACTTGGTGTCGGGGTTGGGCTCCAGCTGGAAGGTGAGCTTGTTGTAGATGAGCGGCTGCGGGCACAGCGGGACGCACGAGCCGCTGTCGTTGAAGTGGCGGCAGGCCTGGGGACGGACAGACGGACATGGGATGGACAGATGGACACAGGGCAGGGATGGACACAGGGATGGACAGATGGACACAGGGATGGACACAGCCATAGGCACAGCGGGACGCACGAGCCGCTGTCGTTGAAGTGGCGGCAGGCCTGGGGACAGACAGACGGACATGGGATGGGCATGGGATGGACAGATGGACACAAAGATGGACAGATGGACACGGGTGGATGGACAGATGGATGGACACAGGGGTGGACAGTTGGGCACAGTCGCACAGACACATGGACAGGTGAACACAGGGGTGGACGGATGGACAGACGGACAGACGGACAGCAGCACGTATGAAGCAGTGGGTGCGCAGGGGATGGACAGACACACAGACAGACAGACAGACGGACAGACGGCACATACGAAGCAGTGCGTGCGCAGGGGATGGACAGACACACAGACACACAGACAGACAGACAGACGGACAAACGGACACACGGCACGTACGAAGCAGTGCGTGCGCAGGGGATGAACAGACACACAGACAGACAGACGGACAGACGGACACACGGCACGTACGAAGCAGTGCGTGCGCAGGGGATGGACAGACAGACAGACACACAGACAGACAGACAGACGGACACACGGCACGTACGAAGCAGTGCGTGCGCAGGGGATGGACAGACAGACACACAGACAGACACACAGACAGACGGACACACGGCACGTACGAAGCAGTGCGTGCGCAGGGGATGGACAGACAGACACACAGACAGACACACAGACAGACGGACACACGGCACGTACGAAGCAGTGCGTGCGCAGGGGATGGACAGACAGACACACAGACAGACAGACGGACAGACAGACAGACACACGGCACGTACGAAGCAGTGCGTGCGCAGGGGATGGACAGACAGACAGACACACAGACAGACAGACGGACAGACAGACAGACACACGGCACGTACGAAGCAGTGCGTGCGCAGGGGATGGACAGACAGACAGACAGCATGTACGAAGCAGTGCGTGCACAGGGGATGGACAGACACACACACAGACAGACACACAGACAGACAGACGGACAGACGGACACACGGCACGTACGAAGCAGTGCGTGCGCAGGGGATGGACACACAGACAGACAGACGGACAGACGGACAGACAGCACGTACGAAGCAGTGCGTGCGCAGGGGATGGACAGACAGACACACAGACAGACGGACAGACGGACAGACACACAGACAGACGGACAGACGGCACGTACGAAGCAGTGCGTGCGCAGGGGATGGACAGACAGACAGACACACAGACAGACGGACAGACGGCACGTACGAAGCAGTGCGTGCGCAGGGGATGGACACACAGACAGACACACAGACAGACACACAGACAGACAGACGGACAGACGGACAGACAGCACGTACGAAGCAGTGCGTGCGCAGGGGCCCCGTGCAGCCGCCCGCGCACTCCTCGTGGCAGCACTCGTTGGGCGCGCGGCCGAAGCAGCGCCCGTTGCACTGCGGGGCGCAGATGGTCTTGGTCACTGCGGGGACACGGGGGTCACCGGGGGTCACCGGGGGTCACCGGGGTCACTGGGGGTCAGGGGGGGGGTCCGGCCCACCCCCACCCCCACCCCCAGCCCCGTACCCACATTTCTGGCAGTCCTCGGGGCCCGGCCCCCAGCAGTGACCGCCGCAGCTCTCGTGGCACGGGGCACCTGGGGACAGCACGGGGGTCAGCACAGAGGGACCCCAAACACGGGGGGGAGCCCAAAGAGAACCCAAAAATAGGGGGGACCCCAAACACAGCAGTGACACCCTAAACCCAGGGGTCAGCTCAAACTCAGAGGTCAACCCCAAAGTGACACCAAACCAAGGGGTGATCCCAAACCCAGGGGTGACCCCAGAGGGACCCCAAACCCAGGGGTGACCCCAAACCCAGGAGCGACCCCAATGGAACCCCAAAAACAGGGTTCACTCCTAAACCCAGGGGTCACCTCAAACTAAGTGGTCACCCCAAAGTGACCCCAATGTGACCCTACAGCCACCCAAAACCCAGGGGTGACCCCAAACCCAGAAGCGACCCCAAAAACTCAGGACTCACCCCAAAGCTACCTCAAACCCTGGGGTGACCCTACACCCCCATTGTCCCCACACACAGCCCTGTCCCTGTCCCTGTCCCCATCCCTGTCCCCTCCCGTCCCCACGCACAGCCCTGTCCCCTGTCCCCTATCCCTGTCCCCTGTCCCCTCCCGTCCCCACGCACAGCCGTGCCCGTTGTCCCTCACGAGCGGCTCCAGCCGCGTGTCCCTCATGATGTCCCTCCACTCCACCGTGTCCACGTGGCAGAGCTGCGCGTTCTTCTCGATGTACACCCCCCCCGCCAGGATCTCTGCGCCACGGGTGACAGGGGTCACGGGGGGGTCACGGGGGGACAGCCCGCGACGTCCCCAGCTCCCCATGATGTCCCCACCCCCCCCATGTCCCCACCCTGCGGTGTCCCCACCCCACCATGTCCCCAAGCCCCACACGATGTCCCCAGCTCCCCACGCTGTCCCTCTCTTGCTGTCCCCTCCCCACGGTGTTCCCACACGTGCTGTGCCACCTCCCATGTTGTCCCTGCCCCCCGTGTCCCCACCCGTGCTGTCCCCCCGTGTCCCCATCCCCCGTGTCCCCTGTCCCCCCCGTGTCTCGCTGTCCCCCCATGTCTCCCCTTGTCCCCCCGTGTCTCCCCCATCCCCTCCATGTCCCCCCGTGCCCCCGTGTCCCCCCGTCCCCGTGTCCTCCATGTCCCGTGTCCCCCCGTGCTGTCCCTGTCCCCGTGTCCCCGTGTCTCCTGTCACCCCCGTGTCCCCCTCATGTCCCCCCCGTGTCTCTCCCGTGTCCCCTTGTCTCCCCCGTGCTGTCCCTGTGTCCCCCCCGTGTCCCCTCCGTGTCCCGCTGTCCCCCCATGTCTCCCCCATCCCCTCCATGTCCCCCCGTGCCCCCATGTCCCCGTCTCCCCTGTCCCCTTCATGTCCTCCCCGTGTCTCCCCCCTCCCCATCGTGTCCCCTTGTCTCCCCCGTGCTGTTCCTGTGTCCCTCCCTGTGTCCTCCGTGTCCCCGTGCCGCCCCCCACGTCCCCCGTGTCCCCGTGTCCCCCTGTCTCCGTGTTCCCCGTGTCCCCCGTGTCCCCGTGTCCCCGTGTCGCACCGGTGAGCTGGTTGAGCCGCAGCTGCCGCAGCGCCTGGGTGTTGTTGGGGTTGTAGTTGAGCAGCACGAAGAGCGCGAACCGCTCCTCGTAGAACTGCGTGCCGCGGATGACGCGCAGGTTCTGCAGCGGCAGCGCCGCGAACACGTTCATGGCGATCAGGATGTAGCCGGTCACCTCGCGGATGGTCTGCGGGAGGCAGGGTCAGGGGCGGCCACCGGGACAGGGTGGCCAGGTCACCTCTGAATCGGCCACAGGGCTGGCCACGGCCACGGGGATGAGGTGGCCAGGTCACCTCCAAACTGGCCATGTTCCCTAATGTAGTCCCTGTCCTCTCCAAACTGGCCATGTCCTGTACCTGGTGGCCACAGTCCCTGTCCTCTCCAAACTGACCATGTCCCCTTATGTAGTCCCTGTCCCTTCCAAACTGGCCATGTCCTCTCTTTGATGGCCATGGTCTCCATGGTGGCCAGGTCACCTCCAAACTGACCATGTCCCCTAATGTAGTCCCTGTCCTCTCCAAACTGGCCATGTCCTCTCTTTGATGGCCATGGTCCCCATGGTGACCAGATCACCTCCAAACTGGCCATGTCTTGCACCCATGGTCCCCATGTCACCTCCAAATTGACCACGTCCTCCCCCTGATGGCCACAGTCCCCATGTCCCCTCCAAATTGGTCGTGTCCTCCCCTTGATGGCCATAGCGCCCCACAGTGGCCACATGACCTCCAAACTGGCTGGCCATGGTCCCCATGTCCCCTCCAAACTGGCCATGTTCTCCCTTTGATGGCCACAGTCCCCATGGTGGCCATGTCCCCTCCAAACTGGCCAGCACATGGTGGCCATGGCCTCCCCTGGGTAGCCACAGCCAACTTCTCCATGGGCTCTCTGTCCCCTCCAAACTGGCCACACCCTGCACATGGTGGCCATGACTATGTCCTGCACCCATGGTGGCCACGTCCCCTCCAAACTGACCATGTCCTCCCTTTGATGGCCACAGTCCCCATGGTGGCCACGTCCCCTCCTAACTGGCCATGTCCTCCCTTTGATGGCCACAGTCCCCATGGTGGCCACGTCCCCTCCTAACTGGCCATGTCCTCCCTTTGATGGCCACAGTCCCCATGGTGGCCACGTCCCCTCCTAACTGGCCATGTTCTCCCTTGGCTCACTGCAGCAATGTCCCCTCTGTGGTCCCTGTCCCCCCGAGCTGGCCACGTCCCCCCCTCAGTGGGCACCCCCCGTGTGGCCCAGGGTCACCTGGAGGAAGGAGAGGTCCTGGCTGTGGTCGATGAGGACGATCTCCAGGTTGCCCATGACGATCTCGCAGTTGTTGTACATCTTGTGCAGGGTCTGGTACTGGTGCTGCGCGTCCCCGGTCACGCTCAGCCCGTTCAGCGTCCCCGCGCACACTGCGGGCAGCCAGGGTCAGCGGGGCCACCGGGGCCACCAGGGCCACCACAGCCACTGGGGCCATCACAGCCATTGGGGCCACCACGGCCACCAGGGCCATCATGGTCACCATGGCCATCACAGCCATCATAGCTACTGGGGCCACCAGTGCCATCTCAGTCACTGGGGCCACCAGGGCCACAATGGCCACCACGGCTACCAGGGCCATCACAACCACCAGGGCCACTGGGGCCACCACAGCCACCATGGTCACCAGAGCCACCGGGGCCACCAGCGCCATCACAACCACCGGGGCCATCACGGCCACCACAGCCACCAGGGACACCAAGGCCACCATGGCCACCATGTCCCCACCTCAGTGGCCCTGTCCCCTCCATGCCCCCACAGGGTCCCTGTCCCTTCCATGGTGTCCCCCACACACATCCCTGTCCTCTCCAAAGCGTCCCCCTGATGGTGTCCCTGTCCCCTCCACAATGTCCTTGTCCTCTCCACGATGTCCCTGTCCCACCACGATGTCCCTGTCCCCACCGCTCCCCACCGCCCCCAGCGCTGTCCCCGCCCCGGGCCCTCCCCCGTCCCGTCCCGTCCCGTCCCCTCCCCACGCCGCGCTGCCCGAACCGGCCGGGCGAGCCTTGCGCAAGGCGGGCGCCTCGGGCTCGGCCCCCCCGCCCCGCCACGCCCGCCCGGACTTCGGCCCCGCCGCCGCCCCGAGGGCCGGGCCCGGGACACCCCCGGCTCCGGGGGCGCGGGGTCCCCGCGGGGGCGCGGGGCTCGGTGTCCCCCCCCGCCCCGCTCTGTCCGTGGGCGCACAGAACCCGCTTTGTGCGCGGGGCCCCCTCCCCTGGCACCGCACAAAGCCGCGATTGTGGCGGGCGGGATTGAGGGGGGGGGGCTGAGCCCCCCAAACCGGGACCCCCGGGGGCACCGAGGGGTGCGGGGCCCCCCCAGAGCCGCAGACGTGACTCAGGCCCCGGCGCGGGGGGGGTTTGCGGTCAAAGGCGGCTTTGTGCGAACCGGGACCCTCCGGGGGCGGCGGCGGAGCTCGGGGCACGCACGGGCCGGGCCCCCCCGCCCCGGCCGGGCTATTTGAGCAGGGAAGGGGCTAAAAAAAGGTCCCAGCTGCGATGGCAGCGGCACGGGGAGGAGGGGGGGGGGGCCGGAACAGGGGTGTGCGACCCCCATGAAACCCCCCCGGGGTGTTGGGGGGCAGCATCCACCCGCTCCCAACGGGAAATCATTAACGGGGAATCATTAACGAGAGTCCCACGGGGGAATTTTGGGTGGTGCACCTGCCCGCGGTGAGGGTGGGTGGGGGGCGATGCTGGGGGTCCCCCCCCATTCCGCGGGCGCCGCGGCGGCGGCGGGACCGGGCGTTATCAGCGCGGGGCCCCGCTGGCAGCTCCGGCACGTCCCCGCTATCAGCCGCGTGCCACCGCGGCCCCCGCCGCCAGGAATAGCACCGGGGAACCGGGGGGGGGCACCGGGAGGGGCTCGGAGCGACCTCCTGCCCTCGGCCCCCGGCACAAAGGGGGCTGTGTGCGCCGGGCCCCGGCCCCGAACAAAGGGGGCTCTCAGAGACGGGGATTTGGGGGTGCAGAGTTAGGGCTGCTCCCCTCGCTGTCCCTGAGACCCCCGAGGTGTCCCTGAGACCCCCGAGGTGTCCCCGAGCCCCCCGATGTCCCCCGGTGCTCCCTCTCCCGCCGGGGGACCCGCAGCCCGTGGGTGGCACCCGAGGCGTCGCCGGTGGCACATGGAGCGAGGGGACACAGCGAGGGGTCCCCCCGTGTGCGACCCCCACCCCAGGCACCCCCCAGGTACCCCCCGGCACCGGCGGCGTTTTTGGGGTGACGCCGGCCCCACCTGCGCGTCCAGCCCTCGGTGTTTTTCCTTTGGGGATTGAAAAACAACTCCCGGGCGGCCGCGGCCCTTCCGGGGTGCCGGGGGTGCGGCGCGGGCAGGGCCGGGAGCCCGCCGGGGGTCCCCCCTGAAGGATCCCCCTCCGTCCCCCTCGGGGGTCGCGCCCGGATCCCAAAGGCATCGCCGGGACCCGGCCCCGCAGCCTAAAATTAGCCCGGGCAGCTGCGGGGCCGCAGGTGCCGAGCGCGGGAGGGGGAACCGGGAGCGCGACCGGGCCGGGGAGGGGGCAACGAGAACGGGACCGAACCGGGGAGGGGGCACCGAGCCCCGGAACTGACCCCCGGGAATGACCACCGAGCGTGGGACCGACCCCCGAGAGGCCACCGAGCCCGGGACCGAGTCCCGGAAAGGGACACCGAACCCGGCACCAAGCCCGGGAAGCGGCACCGAGCCCCAGCCCCGCCGGAGCCGCAGTCCCGGGGCCGTTTCGGTGCCGGTCCAGGTGATCCCGGAACCGTGGGTTCCCCTCCGGGACAGCGCCGGGGGAGCCCGGGACACCCCCACGGGCGGGAATTGCCGGGATTGGATCAGCGAGTCCGGTACCGGCGGAAACGGGACGGCGGCACCGCCGGGACCCCCGAGCGCTCCCCCGGTCGCCGCCCCTCCCGGGACCTCCGCGCGTTCCGGTGCTTCCCGGTTCCCCTTTGCCCGATCCCGCGGCGCAGCCCCGGTTCCGCCGGTACCGGTGCCGGTGCTCACCTGCCTGCGCGGAGCCGGGCGCGGGGGCGCGGAGCAGCAGCGGCAGCAGCAGCAGCAGCGCCCGGGGCCGCTCCCGGTGCCGGTGCGGCTCCATCGCGGCTCGCCGGTAGCGGCGGAGCGGAGCGTGCCCGGGAATGCACCTGGCGCGGGGCCGCGGGGCGGGCGGGGCCGGGCCGGGCCGGGCCGGGCGGGGCAGCGCCGGGATTTGGGGCGGGGGGGGACACCCCGCTCCCCGCCCCGCCCCGGACCCGCCCGCCGCGCCCGGGGCGGTGGCACCGGCACCGTCCGCCCCCACCGGGCTCCGGGCGGTGTCTCCAGCCCGGGCCGGATCCCACAGCCCGGTTCGGAACCCTCAGCCAGGTACGGACACCCCCGGCCCAGTCTGGATCTCCTCAACCCGGTCCGCATCCTCTAGCCCGGTTCAGATCCCCTAAACCCGGCCCGGACTCCATAGCCCGGCTCATCCCCCGCCCCAGCCCGGTTCGGATCCTCCTGGCCCGGTCCGGATCCCCTAAACCCGGTTCGGCCTTCGCCCCGGCCCGGTTCGGATCCCCTAAACCCGGTTCGCCCCCCCTCAGCCCGGTTCGGGTCCCCTTAACCCAGTCGGGACCCCCTGAGCCCGGACTCCATAGCCCGGCTCATCCCCCCTCATCCCGGTTCGGATCCCCCAGCCCGGTCCGGATCCCCTTAACTCAGTCCGAACCCCCTCAGCCCAGCTCATTTCCCCCCCAGCCCGGTTCGGATCCCCCAGCCCGGTCCGGATCCCCTAAACCCGGTTCTCCCCCCCCACCTGAACCCGATCCGGCTCCCCCCGGCCCGGTTCGGCCCCTCCGAGCCCCGGTCCGGTGTCTCGGTGCCCCCCCAGCCCCGTTCACAGCCCCAGCCCCAAAAAACAGACGGCGGCTGTTGGGGACAATTGAAGCCCCTCCCAAAATACGGGGAGGGGGTCGGGCCCACTGCTCCCCACCCCCCCCCCAAATGCAGCTCTCAGGGTGAAGCCCCTCCCCCAAACCCCCAAAACGGGGGGTCTGACCCCATCCCGACCCCCCCAGATCGGGGCAGTTCCTGGTTCTGGGGAGGATTTGGGGACCCCGACCACCCCCGGGACAAGGTCTGGGCTCTGGGGAGGGGTCTGTGCACCCCCAGAGCCCAGGGGGGGTTGGGGGGGACCAGAGCAGCCCCCCCAGATATCCCCAAATACCCCAGGGGTCAGAGCCCCCCATTTCCACCCCTCCAGGGTGGGCAGCAACCCCCAGACCCCCCCAAAACAAGGGGGGTGGGAGCTCGTCAGGAATTCCCCCCCCCCCCCCCAAATCCCCCCAAAATCACAGAGCCAGGCTTGGAGCAGCCCCCCACCCCAGTTCCCCCATAAAGAGGGTGTGACCCCCCCTCAGACCCCCCCAAAATCCCCAAACAAGGAGCTCTGGGCAGATCCTTTATTGACTCTGTGCTGGGGGTCCCGCGCGGGTCGGGGGCTCCTCACATGGGCTTGGGGGGGGGGCGGGGGGCTGCTCCCTGCAGAGAGAAACAAAGTCAGGGGTGCTGGGGGGGGGGAGGTACAGGGCCCTGGAAGCCCCCAGACCCCTCCAGGTACCCCCAGACCCCTCCAGGTACCCCCAGATACCCCCAGACCCCTCCAGGACCTCCTGAGACCTCCCAGGACACCCCCAGAACCCCCTGGAGACCCCCCCAGACCCCTCAGGGACTCTCCCAAACACCTCTGGGACCCCCAAGATTTCTCAGGGACCCCTTCAGACCCCTTAGGGACCCCCCCATACACCCCCAGACCCTTCCAGACCCTCCTGGGACCCCCAAGATCCCTTAGGAACTTCCCCAGACACCTGTGGGACCCCCCAAATCCCTTAGGGAACCTCCTAAACAGCCCTGGGACCCCTTGGAGACCCCCCAGACACCCCCCAAATACCCCAGGGACCCCTTGGAGACCCCCCCCCAGACCCTCAGGGATTGCCTAGACTCTTCCAAGACCCTCTCAAACATCTCTGGGACCCCCAAGATCCCTCAGGGACTCCCCCAGCCCCCTTTGAGTCCCACCCAGATCCCTTAGGGACCCTCCTAAATACCCCTGGGACCCCTTGGAGACCCCCCCCCAAACACCCCTCAGGGCCTCCCCAGCCCCCCGGGATCCCCCCCAGCCTCAGGGCAGGGTGGGGGGGTGCAATCCCTGTAGGACCCGTCCAATATTCCCCCCTATAAACCCCTGAGGACCCCCCAGGAACCCCCAAACACCCCAGGAACCCCTTGGAGACACCCCCAGACACCCCATGGACCCCTTGGAGACCCTCCCCAGACCCTCAGGGACCCCCCATATTCCTCCAAGACCCTTCCAAACAGCCCTGAGACCCCCTGAGACCCCTTAGAGACCCCCTTGAACACTCCTGGGACCCCTTAGGAACCCCCAGAAACCCCTTGGAGACCCCCCAGCCCCCTCCAGCCTCACAGTGGGGTGGGGGGGGGTGCAGTTCCTGCAGGACCCTTCCAAAATCCCCCCCTATAAACCCCTGAGGACCCCGCCAGGGACCCCCAGCCACCCCTCAGAGCCCCCCAGGACGCCCCCAGGACGCCCCCAGACTCACGGCCGGGCGGAAGCGGGGCGGGGGCGTGCGGTCCTTGCAAAACCCTTCCAAAATCCCCCCCTATAAACCCCTGAGGACCCCCCCAGGGACCCCCAGACAGCCCTCAGAGTCCCCCAAGACCCCCAGGACCCCCCCAGGACCCCCCAGGACGCCCCCAGACTCACGGCCGGGCGGAAGCGGGGCGGGGGCGTGCGGTCCTTGCGCGCCTCCCGCGAGCGGTTCCGAACCACCTTGCTGTGGATGGCACAGCTGACACAGTAATGCAGCTTCACGTACAGCTTGGGCAGGACATAGGCTGGGAGGGGAGAAACGGGGTGAGGGACCCCAAAAATACAGCCAGGGACCCCAAAAATACAGCCAGGAACACCCAGGGATCCCAAAAACACAGCCAGGAACATCCCCAGGGCAGTAGTGCAGCTTCACGTACAGCTTGGGCAGGACATAGGCTGGGAGGGGAAATACGGGGTGAGGGACCCCAAAAATGCACCCAGGGACCCCAAAAATGCACCCAGAGACACAAAAAATACACCCAGGGACCCCAAAAATACAGCCAGGGATCCCAAAAATACAGCCAGGAACCCCAAAAATACAGCCAGGAACACCCAGGGATACCAGAAATATCCCCAGGGCAGTAATGCAGCTTCACGTACAGCTTGGGCAGGACATAGGCTGGGAGGGGAGAAAGGGGTGAGGGACCCCAAAAATACACCCAGAGACCCCAAAAATACAGCCAGGGACCCCAAAAATACAGCCAGGAACCCCAAAAATACAGCCAGGAACACCCAGGGATCCCAAAAACACAGCCAGGAACATCCCCAGTAATGCAGCTTCACGTACAGCTTGGGCAGGACATAGGCTGGGAGGGGAGAAAGGGGGTGAGGGACCCCAAAAACAGCCCCAG
>NW_027635687.1:0-22163 GCF_903797595.1 Erithacus rubecula | reverse complement strand
GTTTTTTGTTTTTTTTGGGGGGGTTTTTTTGTGGTTTTTTTGTTTTTTTTTTAGGTTGGTTTTCTCTAGTTTTCGGAGATTTTTTTGTGATTTTTTTTTTTCTCTAGTTATTTTTTATTCCCAGATGTGAGGAGAAGTCCTGATTTGAGAAGGAGGAGGGGGAGCAGTGCCCTAATTCCAACTGGGATTCCCCAGGGATTCCCCTTTGGAACCAGCCCTGGATCCGTGTCCTGCTTATCCCAGAAATTCACCTGGGAATTCCCCTGATGCTTTTTTTAGAATTTTCCTAAAAAAAAAAAACCCAAAAAAATAAAATACACTGAGGTGTAGCTGTGAGGATGGAGGAATTTTGGGGAATTTTGGGAATTTTCATTCCAGTTCTATGTGAGGCTTCAGATTCTGGCAGAAATTTGGGAAAATAAATTTTTCCCAAAAAGCTGCTGAGGTTTTATTTTTTTTTCCTTTTAAAAATCCAAATTTCCCTGCCCAAGGGATTGAGAATTCCAATTTTCCCACTTTTTTATCTTGCTGGGATTGAGGAATTCCAATTTTTCTTTTATCCCTCTGGGATTGAGATTTCCCAATTTTTCCTGCCCATTTCCCCTACTTGGTTTGATAAATTGATTTTTCCTGTATTTATTTTTTTTTTGATCCTACTGGGATTGAGAAATTCCAGTTCTCCCTTTGGACCCCAGGTAAAATTCCTGATTTTTTTTTTTTTACCTGGGATGGATTTTTCCCCAAATTCCCAAAATTTCAAGTATCAGGGGAATGATGAGAAGGAGAATTTCAGAGTGATGGAATTCCTGGAATTTCCTGTGGAATGTCCTAAATCCTGGGAATGTTTTTTTTTGGTTTTTGGGATTGTCCCTGATCCCAGGAATGTCCTAAATGCTGGGATGGAATTTTCTCAATCCCAGGATTGTCCCCAGACCTGGATTTATCCCCAGATCTGGGATGGCAGGTTGGATTAATTAATTGGAATTAAGGATTGTCCTTAATTCCAGGGTTGTCCTTAATTCTGGGATTGTCCCCAGGACTGGGATTGTCCCTGATCCTGGATTGTCCCAAATCTGGAACTGTCCCTGATCCTGGAATTTGTCCCCAGACCTGGAATTGTCCCTGATTTTGGGATTGTCCCCAGGATTGGGATTGTCCCTGATCCTGGAATTTGTCCCCAGGACTGGAATTGTCCCTGATTTTGGGATTTGTCCCCAGGACTGGGATTGTCCCCAAATCTGGAGTTGCAGGACTGGGATTGTCCCCAGGACTGGGATTGTCCCTGATCCTGAGATTTGTCCCCAGACCTGGAATTGTCCCTGATTTTGGGATTTGTCCCCAGGATTGGGATTTGTCCCCAAATCTGGGGTTGCAGGACTGGGATTGTCCCTGATCCTGGAATTGTCCCCAGGACTGGGATTGTCCCCAGGATGGAATGGCCCCAATTCTTGGGATTGTCCCCAGGACTGGGATTGTCCCCAAATCTGGAGTTGCAGGACTGGGATTGTCCCCAGGACTGGGACTGTCCCCAAATCTGGGGTTGTAGGACTGGGATTGTCCCTGATCCTGAGATTTGTCCCCAGACCTGGAATTGTCCCTGATTTTAGGATTTGTCCCCAGGACTGGGATTGTCCTTAATTCCAGGATTGTCCCCAGGATGGAGTGGCCTCACTCTGGGATGTCCTCAATTCCTGGGATTGTCCCCAGGACTGGGATTGTCCCCAGGATGGAATGGCCCCAATTCCTGGGATTGTCCCCAAATCTGGAGTTGCAGGACTGGGATTGTCCCCAGGACTGGAATTGTCCCCAAATCTGGGGTTGCAGGACTGGGATTGTCCCTGATCCTGGAATTGTCCCCAGGACTGGGATTGTCCCCAGGATGGAATGGCCCCAATTCCTGGGATTGTCCCCAAATCTGGGGTTGCAGGACTGGGATTGTCCCCAGGATTGGGACTGTCCCTGATCCTGGATTGTCCCAAATCTGGAACTGTCCCTGATCCTGAGATTGTCACCAGACCTGGAATTGTCCCTGATTTTGGGATTGTCCCCAGGATTGGGATTTGTCCCCAAATCTGGGGTTGCAGGACTGGGATTGTCCCCAAATCTGGGGTTGCAGGACTGGGATTGTCCCCAGGATTGGGATTGTCCCTGATCCTGAGATTGTCCCCAGACCTGGAATTGTCCCTGATTTTGGGATTTGTCCCCAGGACTGGGATTGTCCTTAATTCCAGGATTATCCCCAGGATGGAATGGCCTCAATTCTTGGGATTGTCCCCAGGACTGGGATTGTCCCCAAATCTGGGGTTGCAGGACCAGGATTGTCCCTGATCCTCGAATTGTCCTCAGGGCTGGGATTGTTCCCAAATTTGGGTCTGTCCCTGATCCTGAGATTGTCCCCAGACCTGGAATTGTCCCTGATTTTGGGATTTGTCCCAAGGACTGGGATTGTCCCCAGGATTGGGATTGTCCCTGATCCTGAGATTGTCCCCAGACCTGGAATTGTCCCTGATTTTGGGATTTGTCCCCAGGACTGGGATTGTCCCCAAATCTGGGGTTGCAGGACTGGGATTGTGCCCAGGATTGGGACTGTCCCTGATCCTGGAATTTGTCTCCAGACCTGGAATTGTCCCTGATTTTGGGATTTGTCCCCAGGATTGGGATTTGTCCCCAAATCTGGAGTTGCAGGACTGGGATCATCCCTGATCCTGGAATGTCCCTTAATTCCAAGATTGTCCCCAGGATGGAATGGCCCCAATTCCTGGGATTGTCCCCAGGATTGGGATTGTACCCAAATCTGGGGTTGCAGGACTGGGATTGTCCCTGATCCTGGAATTGTCCCCAGGACTGGGATTGTCCCCAGGATGGAATGGCCCCAATTCTTGGGATTGTCCCCAGGACTGGGATTGTCCCCAAATCTGGAGTTGCAGGACTGGGATTGTGCCCAGGATTGGGATTGTCCCCAAATCTGGAGTTGCAGGACTGGGATTGTCCCCAGGACTGGGATTGTCCCCAAATCTGGGGTTGTAGGACTGGGATTGTCCCTGATCCTGGGTTGTCCCAAATCTGGAACTGTCCTTGATTTTGGGATTGTCCCCAGGACTGGGATTGTCCCCAAATCTGGAGTTGCAGGACTGGGATTTGTCCCTGATCCTGGGGTTGTTCTTAATTCCAGGATTGTCCCCAAGCCCAGAATTGTCCCCAAACTTGGAATTGTCCCCAAACTTGGAATTGTCCCCAAGCCTGGAATTGTCCCTATCCCAGAATTGTCCCCAAACTTGGAATTGTCCCCTGATCTGGAATTGTCCCCAAGCCTGGAATTGTCCCCGGGATCACCCTGTGCCCACAAACAGCTCTGGCTCCTAATTAAAACCTCATTAATAACTAATTAATGGCTCATTAGCAGTCAATTCATACCCATTGAATAGCTCATTAACCAATTAATGGCTCACCAATAGCTCATTAATAACCTAATGACTCATTAATACATGATTAATAATTAATAGCTCATTAGCAGCCAATGAATATCTATTTAATGGCTCATTAACCATTTAATGACTGGCCAATAGCTCATTAATAACCTTAATGACTCATTAATACACCATTGATAACTAATTAATAGCTTATTAGTAGCCAATTCCTATCCATTTAATAGCTCATTAACCAATTATTGAGTAGCCAATGACTAATTAATAACCTTAATGACTCATTAATAAATCATTAATAATTTCTCATTAGCAGCCAATCCATATCTATTTAATAGCTCATTAACTAATTAATGACTTGCCAATAGCTCATTAATAACCTTAATGGCTCATTAATACACCATTAATAACATATTAATAGCTCAATAACAGCTATTTGATGTCCAGTTAATACATTAATAATAATCAATTAATAATTAATAATAATCAACCAATTAATGGTTCCAATAGCTCATTAATTACCAATTATTAACTGATTAGTATTTAACAGCCAATTAATACACAGTTGAGAAGTTATTAATAGCTAATTAATATCCAATCAATAATCAGTTAATATGAAATTAATAGCCCCAATTATTACCAATCACAAGCCAATTAATATCCAATTAATGATCAGTAATGTGTCAATTGTAATTAATAAAATTAATGACTAAGTGATGGCCAGTTAAGAACCAATTAATAGCAATCAATAACAATTAATGACTTAGTAATAGACAATTAAGAATCAATTAATATAAATCAAAATTTAATAACTAATAGTCCAATTAATAAGCAATAGCACATTAATAACCAGTTAATATCCAATTAAAATGAATTAGCATCCAATTATTAACTAATTAACACCCAATTAACACCAAATTAATCACTAATTACAACCTGATAAACACTGATTATTATCCAGTTAATAACCAATTAATATGCCAATAATAGCTCATTAATAGCTAATTAAATCCCCTCTCATCAACAGCTCCTCTTTCCCTGCAGATCCCAAAATTCCCCCAGAATTGAATCCATAAAATCCCTAAAAATTCCTTTAAAAATCCCTAAAAAGATAAAAAAATCCTTAAAATCCCCCAAAAAATCCCAAAAATCCCCCCAAAAATACCTAAAATTACATAAAAAAAAACCTTAAAAATCCTCAAAATTCCATAAAATCCCCAAAAAATCCCTAAAAATTACATTAAAAAAAAAATCCTTAAAAATCCTCAAAATTCCATAAAATAAAAAAAAAATCCCTAAAAATTCCATAAAGTAATAAAAAAAAATCCTTAAAAATCCCCCTAAAAATCCCTAAAATCCCCCCAAAAATCCCTAAAATATCCCCAAAAATTCCATAAAATCCCCCCAAATATCCCCCAAAAAATCCCAAAATTTCCATAAAATCCCAAAAAAATCCCAAAAATCCCCCAAAATTCCCCTGGATTCCCATCCCCCTCCAGGCCAGGTTTACATTTGACTTTTCCCAGTTTTGTTTTTTCCCAAATTCCCAATTTTTTCCCTGGATAAACTTGGAATTCTGAGGGAATTTCCTCCTTTTTTTAGGGAATTCTGCAGCCATGGACATCGAGGATTGCAATGCCAGATCCTACATCACAGGTGAGGCATTTTCCAGGGTTTTTCCCAAAATTTTTCCCAAAAATTTTCCCAAAATTTTCCCAAAATTCTCCTGGATTTTTTCCCCAGATTTTCTGAGATTTTTCCTGATTTTTCCTGAATTTTCCCCAGATTTTTTGTGGATTTTTCCCAGATTTTTCCTGAATTTTCCCCAGATTTTTTTGTGGATTTTTCCCAGATTTTCCCCAAATTTTTCATGCATTTTCCACAATTTTTTCCTCAATTTCCCCAGATTTTCCCTGAATTTTCAGAGCTGAATTTGGGATCTCAGCCTCTTCCTGGATTTTTCCCAATTTTTTTGTGGATTTTTCCCAGATTTTCCCCAGTTTTCCCCAAATTTTTTGTGGATTTTTTTCCCCAGTTTTTCCCAGATTTTTTGTGGATTTTTTCCCAGATTTTCCCCATTTTTTCCCAAATTTTTTATGGATTTTTCCCAGATTTTTTCCCCAATTTTTTTTTTGTGGATTTTTCCGAGATTTTCCCCAGTTTTCTCCAATTTTTTTTGTGGATTTTTTCCCCCAGTTTTCCCCAGATTTTTTGTGGATTTTTTCCCAGATTTTTCCCCAATTTTTTTGTGGATTTTTTTCCCAGATTTTTCCCCAAATTTTTTGTGGATTTTTCCCAGATTTTCCCCCAGTTTGCCCCAAATTTTTTGTGGATTTTTTCCCAGATTTTTCCCCAATCTTTTTGTGGATTTTCCCCAGATTTTTCCCCAAATTTTTTGTGGATTTTTCCCAGATTTTTCCCCAATTTTTTGTGGATTTTTCCCAGATTTTTCCCCAGATTTTTTCTGGATTTCTCCCAGATTTTTCCCCAGTTTTCCCTAATTTTTTGGTGGATTTTTCCCAGATTTTTCCCCAGATTTTTTGTGGATTTTCCCCTGATTTTTCCCCAATTTTCCCCAGATTTTTTGTCGATTTTCCCCTGATTTTTTCCCAGATTTTTCCCTGATTTTCCACACTTTTCCCCCAGATTTTTGGGGCTGGATTTGGGATCTCAGCCCCTTCCTGCCCCTTTCCCCAGATTTTTCCTCAGATTTTCCCCATTTTTTTCAAATCTCATCCCCTTCCTGTATCCCCCCATCCCCCAATTTTTATGACGATTCCCAACAAATCCAAAGAAAATTTGAATATTCCACCCCCAAAACCCCACAACAGGGAGTTTTTTTCCATTTATCCCCATTTCCCTCCAACTCCAACACAAATTCCTGATTTTTTTTCACCTTCCCAAAGACTCAAGGGCTGGAAAATCCCCAAGGGGAATAAAAAAAATCCGGGAATTTGAGAGCAAGGGTGGGAAATTCCCTCTTGGATCAAGGCTGGAATTTCCAGGAGGGGCAGGAATGGTTCAAATTCCAGCCTGGCAGGAGGGGAGGGAAGGGAGGGGGATGAGATCCAGGAAAATTCCATGAGGGAGAAGCTTGGAATGTTCCCAGGGAAGTTTGGAATGTTCCCAGGGCTGGGCTGGAATTGCCCCGCAGGGATTGGGAAGGAGGGGGAGGGGGGATGGGGGGAGGGGAATTTTCCAGTTTTGGAATCATCCCGAGGGTGCTGATCCAAAAAAAAAAAAAAAAAAAAATTCTGATTTTTGGGGGGAGTTTGTGAATCTCTGGATCCATCCCAGATCTTTCTGAGTCTCTGGATTCATCCCAGATTCTGGGGAATATCTGGATCCATCTCTGCTCTCCCTTCCTACATTCCCAAATTCCCAAATTCCCTCCCCCTCCTCCTCCTCCTCAGCTCCTCCTGGTGCAATTCCCACTCCCTGATTTTTGGGAATGCTCCATTTCTCCCTGAAAAATTTGGGATCCCACTAAAATCTGGGATCCAAACCCCCCTCTCCCTCCTCGTCTTTCTTTTCTCATTCCTGGTTCAATTCCCACTCCCTGTTTTTTTGGGAATGCTCCATTTCTCATCCCCATCCCACTAAAATTTGGGATCCTGCTGAAATTTGGGTCCAAACTCCCCCCCCTTCCTCTCTCCCACATTTCCACATTCCCACATTCCTTCCCCTCTCCCTCCTCCCATTCCTGGCTCTCATTTCCCACTCCCTGATTTTTGGGAATGCTCCATTTCTCATCCTCATCCCACTAAAATTTGGGATCCCACCAAACCCCCCTCTCCCTCCCTCATTCCCACATTTCCTCCTCCCCCTCCTTCTCCCATTCCTGCTTCCATTCCCACTCCCTGTTTTTTTGGGAACCCTCCATTTCTCATCCCCATCCCACTAAAATTTGGGATCCCACTAAAAATCTGGGATCCAAACCCTGCTGTGCCTCCCTCTCCCTTCCCAAATTCCCACCCCTCTCCCTCCTCCTCCCCCCTTCCTCTCCCATTCCTGGTTCAATTCCCACTCCCTGATTTTTGGGAATGCTCCATTTCTCCCTGAAAAATTTGGGATCCCACTAAAATCTGGGATCCAAACCCCCCTCTCCCTCCTCATCTTCCTTTTCTCATTCCCTGTTCCATTCCCACTCCCTGATTTTTGGGAATGCTCCATTTCTCCCTCTGCTCATCCCACTAAAATCTGGAGTCCAAACCTGCTCTCCCTCCCCAAATTCCCTCCCCTCTCCCTCCTTCTCCCATTCTCGCTGGAATTCCCAGTTCAATTCCCAGTTCCTGCTTTTGGCTAGGACCAATCCCACAAAAATCTTGGGATCCTGCCCTCCCTCCTCCTTTCCCACATTTCCATTCCCACCCCTCTCCCATTCCCTCCCCATTCCCAGTTCCTGCTTTTGGCAGTTCCCCATTTCTCATTCCTGTCCTGCTGAAATTCTGGGATCCTGCTGAAATCTCTGATCCCACGCTCTCCGTGAGCCATTCCCACATTCCAACCCTTCATTCCCAAATTCCCACATTCCAACCCTTCATTCCCACATTCCCACATTCCAACCCTTCATTCCCACATTCCAACCCCTCCCTCTCCCATTCCCGGGGCCATTCCCGGCTCCATTCCCAGTTCCTGCTTTTTGGGAATGTCCAATTTCTCCCTCTGCCCGTCCCAATTCCTCACTAAAATCTGGGATCCCACTAAAAATCTGGGATCCCACTGAAATCTGGGATCCCACTGAAATCTGGGATCCCACTAAAAATCTGGGATCCCTCCCTCCTTCCCCCATTCCCATCCCTCCTCCTCTTCCTCCCTCTCTCATTCCTGCTGGAATTCCCAGTTCAATTCCCAGTTCCTGCTTTTGGCCAGGACCAATCCCACAAAAATCTTGGGATCCCGCCCTCCCTCCTCCCTTCCCACATTTCCATTCCCACATTCCCTCTCCCTCTTTCCCGGCTCCATTCCCAGTTCTTGCCTTTTGGGAATGTCCCATTTCCACCTCTCCCCAGTAAAAATCTCCGATTCCCACTGAAATTCTGCGATCCCTCCCTCCTTCCCCCATTCCCATCCCTCCTCCTCCTCCTCCCTCTCCCATTCCTGAGCTGGATTTTCCCCTGGATTCCAGGAATTTGCTCTTCCTGGAAGGTGAGCGGCTGCGTGCGCCCCGCCAGCGCCGCCCTGCGCCCCGCCGGGATCCCGCGCTGCTTCCCGGGAATCCCGATCCAGGGATCTCCGGGATTCCTCCCGCAAGGTACCCACCAATCCCCCCCCCAAAAAAAAACCAACAAAAAAAATCAGACAGAACCATTTTTTATTTATTTTTTTTTTCCATGAGAATTCAACTCCGCGGGTGTGGGAAGGAAAAAAAAAAAAGCGGCGCCGCTGAGCTGGGAGGGGATTGAAGGGAAGGGATTTCAGGAATTCCCGGCTGGAATGAGGGAGGAGGGAAAAGCGGGAGAGCTTTTGGCCACTCCCCGAGGTGGGATTTAGGGATTTAGGGATTTGGGAGGAGCCGGAGATTCCCGGAGCGCCTCCGGGATTTGGGGATTTGGAGCTGCTGGAATTGTCGGGGTTGGGAGCAGAACGAGCTGGCAGCGGGATGAGGCTCCAGGAGATTCCCAAAGGTCGGTCCCGCTGGTTTTTTTTATTTTTTAGGATTTTTTTCCCCCCCTCTGGAATAGCTTTGGGTGGAATTTAGGGATCGTGAAATTCTCTTTTTTGCTTGAGAAAAAAAATAAATATAAAAATAAAAATCGGAGTTGGGTTGGAGGCGGGTGGGATCGGGATGAGGCTCCGGGATCATCCCAAGGGTTGTTCCCAGGGATTTTTGGGATTCGGGATTTGCACCCGGGAGGAATTTAGGGATTCTGGGATGGGATTTGGGGATTTTGGGGATCCTGGAGTTCTTTTTTTTTTTTCCGTGGGAAAAACCCTCGGAGTGGGATCTGAGCCGGGTGGGATCAGGACACCCAGGGGTCGCTCTTGTCCCACTCCCAGGGATTTAGGATTTAGGATTTAGGATTTGGGATTTAGGATTTGCCCCCTGGAATAGCTCTGGAAGGGATTTAGGGATCCTGGAATGGAATTTTGGGATCCTGGAATGGAATTTTGGGATCCTGGAATGGAATTTTTCCATAAGAGAAACCCCTTGGAGTTGGTTTGAGCTGGGTGGGATTGGGATGAGACTCTGGGATCCCTCTTGTCCCAGTCCCAGGGATTTTTGGGATTTGGGATTTAGGATTTTCCCCCTGGAATAGCCCTGGATGGAATTTTAGGATCCTGGAATTCTCTTTTTCCATGAGAAAAACCCCTTGGAGTTGGTTTGAGCTAGGTGGGATCAGGATGAGACTCTGGGATCCCTCTTGTCCCACTCTGAAAAAAATTTTGGGATTTAGGATTTTCCCCTGGAGTAGCCAGAGATGCTCCAGGATGGGATTTAGGGATTCTGGGATGGAATTTTGGGATCCTGGAATCCCTTTTTTCCATGGGAAAAAAGCCCTTGGAGTGGGATCTGAGCCAGGTGGGATCAGGACACCCAGGGGTCACTCTTGTCCCACTCCCAGGGATTTTTGGGATTTGGGATTTAGGATTTAGGATTTGGGATTTAGGATTTTCCCCCTGGAATAGCCCTGGATGGAATTTTGGGATCCTGGAATTTTCTTTTTCCAAGAGAAAAACTCCTTGGAGTTGGTTTGAGCTGGGTGGGATCAGGATGAGACTCTGGGATCCCTCTTGTCCCAGTCCCAGGGATTTTTGGGATTTGGGATTTAGGATTTGGGATTTGGGATTTTTCCCCCTGGAATGGAATTTTGGGATCCTGGAATTCTCTTTTTCCATGAGAAAAATCCCTTGGAGTTGGGTTGAACCAGGATGAGACTCTGGGATCATCCCAAATGTTGTTCCCAAGGATTTTTGGGATTTGGGATTTGCCCCTGGAATTAATTCAGGGATTCTGGGATGGGATTTTGGGATTCTGGAATTTTCTAGGAATAGAGGAAAATACCCAGAGGGAAATTTGGGATTTTGGGAATTCTGGATGAGATTTTGGGAATCCTGGAAAGGGAAATTTGGGAATTCTGGATGGGATTTTGGGAATCCTGGAAAGGGAAATTTGGGAATTGTGGAGAGGAGAAATTTGGGAATTGTGGAGAGGAGAAATTTGGGAATTTCAGAGGAGGATTTGGGGGTTTTGGAGAGGGAATTTGGGAATTTCAGAGAGAGAATTTAGGAATCCTGGAGAGGAAATTCAGGAATCCAAGAGAGGAGAAATTTGGGAATTTTGGAGAGGAGAAATTTGGAAATTTTTGGGGGAGAATTAATAAATTCTGGAGAGGGAATTTGGGAATTTTGAAGGAGAATTTGGGGATGCTGGAAAAAAGAAATTTGGGGATTTTGTAGAAGAAATTTAGAAATTCTGGAGAGGAGAAAATTGGAAATTTCAGGTGGGAATTTGGGAATTGTGGAGAGAAGAAAATTGAGAATTTCAGAGGGGCATTTGGGGATTTTGGAAAGGGAATTTAGGAATCCTGGAGAGGAGAAATTTGGAAATTTTAGAGAGGAGAAATTTGGGAATTTCAGGTGGGAATTTGAGAATTCTGAAGAGGGAATTTGGGAATTTCAGAGGGGGGAATTTGAAAATCCTGGAGAGGAGAAAATTGTGAATTTCAGAATGAAAATTTAAAAATCCTGGAGAGAGATTTGGGAATCTTGGAGAGGAGAAAATTTGTGAATTTTGGAGAAAAATTTGGAACCCTGAAGAGAGAAACTCCTCAATCCTTCAACTCCCAACCCTTCCCCAAAATCCTGATTTTTTCCCTGGGATTCAAAGCTGGAAAATCCGGAATTTCCAGCCCCGACCCCCCCCCAGCTCCCCCCGGGCTCAACATTCCCGAGATTCCCGAGGTCGGGAACGGCCCCTCCCCCCCTTTCCCAGGCTCTTCCCGGCGGTTTGGGAATTTTCCAACCCCTCCCCCACCCTCGGGAGATTTTGGGAATGTTTGGGAAACTCCCAGGGTGATTTTTTTTTCCCGGAGCCAAAAATTCCAGCTGGGCCGGAAAAGTTTGGAAATGGCATTGGCAGCTGCTGGGGGGGGGGGAGGGGAGGAGGGGGTTCCACCCAAAATTCCAGCTGTTCCCACGGGGGGGGGGAGGGGATTTGGGGAGGGGGAGTCAGAGTTTGGGATGGGGGGAAAAAAAATTGGGATGGGGAGAGGGAATTTGGGATGGGGGTGAGGAGGAGATTTGGGATGGGGGGGAAATTTGGGATGAAAATTTGGGGATGGGGGAGGAAATTTGGGATGAAAATTTGGGAATGGGGGAGGAAATTTGGGATCAGAGTTTGGGATGGGGAGAAGAAATTTGGGATGAAAATTTGGGAATGGGGGAGGAAATTTGGGATCAGAGTTTGGGATTGGGGGGAGAAAATTTGGGATTGGGGGGAGAGAAAATTTGGGATGAGAATTTGGGATGGGAGAGGAAATTTGGGATTGAGGGAGAGGAAATTTGGGTTGGTGGGATTTGGGATTGGGCGTGGGAGGTGGAAATTTGGGATGAAAATTTGGGATGGGGAAAGGAAATTTGGGAATGGGGGGAGGAAATTTGGGATCAAAGTTTGGGATGGGGAGAAGAAATTTGGGATGGGGGTGGGGAGGAAATTTGGGATAAAAATTTGGGAATGGGGGAGAGGAGATTTGGGATCAGAGTTTGGGATGGGGGAGAAAATTTGGGAATGGGGGGAGGAAATTGGGATGGGGGATTTGAGGGGGTGGAAATTTGGGATCAGAGTTTGGGATTGGGGGGAGGAAATTTGGGATGAAAATTTGGGAATGGGGAAAGGAAATTTGGGATGGGGAGGAGATTTGGGATTGGGGGGTGGGAGGGTGAATATTTGGGATCAGAGTTTGGGATGGGGGAAGAAATTTTGGACTGGGGAGGAAATTTGGGATTGGGGGTGAAGATTTGGAGATGGAATTCAGGATGGGGGAAAATTTTGGGATGAGATTTTTGGGATGAGGGGAGTGAGGAAATTTGGGATTAGGGAGGAAATTCTGGATTGGGGAAAGGAAATTTGGGATGGGGGATTTGGGATTGGGGGAAATTTGGGATGGGGGGTTTGGGATTGGGGAGAAATTTGGGATGGGGGATTTGAGATTGGGGAAGGGAAATTTGGGATGAGGGGAGGGAAATTTGAGATGGGGGATTTGAGATTAGGGGAAATTTGGGATGGGGGTGGAAATTTGGGATGGGGGATTTGGGATTGGGGAGAAATTTGGGATGGGGGAGATTTGGGATGGGGGTGGAAATTTGAGATTGGGGAAGGGAAATTTGGGATGGGGGGTGGAGATTCAGTCTGGGGGGGTTTGGGGTCTGGGGTCTCCCCCTGATTGGGGTCCAGCCCCCCTGACCCTGACCCTGACCTGGCCCTGCCCCCCCAGCCCGTGGGGATTCCCCCCTGGAGCAGGAATTCCGCTCAGCTGGGGGGGGAGGGGCGGCCCGGAGCCCCCCCAGCCCCCGCTCGTCCCCGCGCTCCCCCGGTGAGTATCCCTGAACATCCCAGAATATTCCAGAACAGATATCACCTGAACATCCCTGAACATCCCAGAATATCCCTGAACATCCCCTGAACATCCCAGAACATCCCCTGAACATCCCAGAATATCCCTGAACATCCCAGAATGTCCCTGAACGTCCCAGAATATCCTAGAATATCCCTGAACAAACATCACCTGAACATCCCAGAATATTCCCTGACCATCCCAGAACATCCCAGAATATTCCCTGAATATCCCCTGAACATCCCAGAATATTCCCTGAACATCCCAGAATATTCCCTGAACTTCTCTAAACATTCCCCCACATTATCCCCCATTCCCCCTCTCCCCACCCCATTATCCCCCATTTCCCACCCCATTATCCCCCATTTCCCACCCCATTATCCCCCATTCCCCCTCTCCCACCCCATTATCCCCCATTTCCCACCCCATTATCCCCCATTTCCCACCCCATTATCCCCCATTCCCCCTCTCCCACCCCATTATCCCCCATTTCCCACCCCATTATCCCCATTCCCCCATTTCCCACCCCATTATCCCCCATTCCCCCTCTCCCACCCCATTATCCCCCATTTCCCACCCCATTATCCCCCATTTCCCACCCCATTATCCCCCATTCCCCCTCTCCCACTCCATTATCCCCCATTTCCCACCCCATTATCCCCCATTCCCCCTCCTAACCCCATCCCCTCTCCAGCCAACTCCATCAAGGTGGAGATGTCCTCAGAGGAGGATTCCCCGGGCCGGGGGCTGCCGGAGGAACGGGAGGGGGCCGAGGATTCCCAGCCGGAGCCGGAGCCGGAGCCGTTCCCGGAGCCGTTCCCGGAGCCGTTCCCGGAGCCGTTCCCGGAGCCGCACTCGCCCGGCGGGATCCGCCTGCCCAACGGGAAACTGCGCTGCGACGTCTGCGGGATGGTGTGCATCGGGCCCAACGTGCTGATGGTGCACAAACGGAGCCACACTGGTGAGAGAATGGGGTAAAAATGGGAGAAACTGGGATAAAATGGGGTAAAAATGGGATAGAATGGGATAAAATGGGATAAAAAATGGGATAAAATGGGAATTGTGGGTGTGGGATGGTGCATTGAGCCCAACGTGCTCATGGTGCACAAACGGAGCCACACTGGTGAGAATCCCAAAAAAATGGGATAAAATGGGATAGAAATGGGAGAAACTGGGATAAAATGGGGTAAAAATGGGATAGAATGGGATAAAATGGGAATTGTGGGTGCGGGATGGTGCATCGGGCCCAATGTGCTGATGGTGCACAAAAGGAGCCACACTGGTGAGAATCCCAAAAAAAATGGGATAAAATGGGATAGAAATGGGGTAAAATGGGGAAATAATGGGATAAAATGGGGTAAAAATGGGGAAATAATGGGATAAAATGGGATAAAATGGGAATTGTGGGTGTGGGATGGTGCATCGGGCCCAATGTGCTCATGGTGCACAAACGGAGTCATACTGGTGAGAATCCCAAAAAAATGGGATAAAATGGGATAGAAATGGGAGAAACTGGGATAAAATGGGATAAAATGGGGAAATAATGGGATAGAATGGGATAGAATGGGAATTGTGGGTGTGGGATGGTGCATTGAGCCCAATGTGCTGGTGGTGCACAAAAGGAGTCATACTGGTGAGAATCCCAAAAAAAAATGGGATAAAATGGGAATAAATGGAGAAAAATGGAAATTCTTTGGGAATGATCCCATTGTGAATTTTGGGATTCTCCAGGTGAGAGGCCCTTCCAGTGCCAGCAGTGCGGGGTCAGGGTTAGGATTGGGGTTTTTTGGGAATGATCCCATTGGGAATTTTGGGATTCCCCAGGTGAGAGACCCTTCCAGTGCCAGCAGTGTGGGGTCAGGGTTGTTTTTGGGAATGATCCCATTGGGAATTTTGGGATTTTAGGGGTTCCAGTGCCAGCAGTGCGGGGTCAGGGTTTTTGGGAATGATCCCATTGTGAATTTTGGGATTCCCCAGGTGAGAGACCCTTCCAGTGCCAGCAGTGTGGGGTCAGGGTTGTTTTTGGGAATGTTCCCATTGTGAATTTTGGGATTCCCCAGGTGAGAGACCCTTCCAGTGCCAGCAGTGCGGGGTCAGGGTTGTTTTTGGGAATGATCCCATTGTGAATTTTGGGATTCCCCAGGTGAGAGACCCTTCCAGTGCCAGCAGTGCGGGGTCAGGGTTGTTTTTGGGAATGATCCCATTGTGAATTTTGGGATTCCCCAGGTGAGAGACCCTTCCAGTGCCAGCACTGCGGGGTCAGGGTTGTTTTTGGGAATTCATTTGTGAATTTTGGGATTCCCCAGGTGAGAGACCCTTCCAGTGCCAGCAGTGTGGGGTCAGGGTTGTTTTTGGGAATTCATTTGTGAATTTTGGGATTCCCCAGGTGAGAGACCCTTCCAGTGCCAGCAGTGCGGGGTCAGGGTTGTTTTTGGGAATGATCCCATTGTGAATTTTGGGATTCCTCAGGTGAGAGGCCGTTCCAGTGCCAGCACTGTGGGGTCAGGGTTGTTTCTAGGAATGATCCCATTGGGAATTTTGGGATTTTAGGGGTTCCAGTGCCAGCAGTGCGGGGTCAGGGTTTTTTGGGAATGATCCCATTGTGAATTTTGGGATTCCCCAGGTGAGAGGCCGTTCCAGTGCCAGCACTGTGGGGTCAGGGTTGTTTCTAGGAATGATCCCATTGGGAATTTTGGGATTTTAGGGGTTCCAGTGCCAGCAGTGCGGGGTCAGGGTTTTTTGGGAATGATCCCATTGTGAATTTTGGGATTCCCCAGGTGAGAGACCCTTCCAGTGCCAGCAGTGTGGGGTCAGGGTTGTTTTTGGGAATGTTTCCATTGTGAATTTTGGGATTCCCCAGGTGAGAGACCCTTCCAGTGCCAGCAGTGTGGGGTCAGGGTTAGGATTGGGGTTTTTTGGGAATGATCCCATTGTGAATTTTGGGATTCCCCAGGTGAGAGACCCTTCCAGTGCCAGCAGTGCGGCGCCTCCTTCACGCAGAAGGGGAACCTGCTGCGCCACATCAAGCTGCACTCGGGGGAGAAACCCTTCAAGTGCCCCTTCTGCTCCTACGCCTGCCGGCGGCGCGACGCCCTCAGCGGGCACCTGAGGACACACTCGGGTGGGTGGGCAGGGATGGGGTGGGGTGGGGTGGGATTGGGGTGGGGATGGGCAGGGATGGGGTGGGGGTGGGGTGGGATGGGGTGGGGTGGGATGGGGTGGGGTGGGGTGGGGTGGGATGGGGTGGGATGGGATGGAACAGGGTGGGGATGGTGTGGGAATGGGCAGGGATGGGGTGGGGATGGAACAGGGTGGGGATGGAACAGGGTGGGGATGGAACAGGGTGGGGATGGGGTGGGGATGGTGGGAATGGGGTGGGAATGGGCAGGGATGGGGTGGGGATGGAACATGGTGGGGATGGTGGGATGGGATGGGATGGGATGGGATGGGGTGGGGACAGGGTATGGACATGGTGGGGATGGAACAGGGTGGGGATGGGGTGGGATGGTGGGGATGGAACAGGGTGGGGATGGTGGAAGTTTCCAAAGGTTTTCCCAAGGGTACAGCCCTGTAGGAAATCCTAAAGAAATCCAGGGTAGATGTCATGGAAAAGCCCAATCCTATCCCAATGATTCCATCCCATTGATCCCATTGATTCCCACTGATCCCATTGATCCCATTCCATTGTTCCAATGGATACCATCATATATATCCCATTGATCCCATTTATCCCATTGATCCCATCCCATCAATCCCATTGATCCCATTTATCCCAGTCCATCGATCCCATTGATCCCATCACATACTTCCCATTCCATAAATCCCAGCCCACTGATCCCATTGATCCCATCCCATTGTTCTAATGGATCCCATCATATATATCCCATTGATCCCATCCAATCAATCCCATTGATCCCAGTCCATCGATCCCATCAATCCCATTGATCCCATCAATCCCATTTTTCCCATCTCATCAATCCCATGGATCCCATCACATACTTCCCATTCCATTGATCCCAACCCACTGATCCTTCTCATCCCATCCCATAAATCCCATCCTGCTGATCCCATCCAATTGATCCATGGATCCCATTGATCTCATCCTATTGATCCCATTGATCTCATCCTATCAATCCAATCCCATCCCATCAATCCCATGAAATTTCTTCCTGAGCTCTCTGTCCCCTCCTGATCTCCCCCTGTCCCTAGAGGGGACAATTCCCAGATTTCCCAAAGAGAAAGGATTCTTCCCTCACTGGGATCCTTCAGGGGATCCCAAATTAATGATCCAAAATCCTGGGATTTGGGTAATGTCCTTCAGAGGATCCCAAACTCCCCAAGTCCTGGGATTTTCCCTCATTTTGGGCTTCCTATGGATCCAAATCCCATTCCACAGATTTTTCTCTCACTGGAATCCTTCAGGGAATCCCAAATTTGGGATTTTCCCTCCTTTTGGGCTCTCTCTGGATCCCAATCCCATTCCCAGCCTGGACTCCTCCTGCTCCAGGGATTTTTCCCTCACTGGGATCCTTCAGGAGATCCCAAACTCCCCAAATTCCAGGATTTTCCCTCATTTTTGAGCTCCATTCCCACCTTCCTGCATTCCAGAGGTCGGGAATTGGGACAATTCCCTCCCCATCCCATCCACCCCAACCTGTTTTTTTTTTTTGGAGGGGGTGAAGGAGGAAATCCTGAATTTTCCATGGATTCCAGTGGGGGGAGGGGCTGCACATTCCCAGGAGGGGCTCCTGCCTTTCATCTGCTTCCCAAAAAAAAAAAAAAAAAAAAAAAATCAGGGATTAAGGATCTGACATCAAAGGGGCTCAGGAGGAGCCAAAATTCCCCCGGGATTTCCTTCTCATCCCAGCCTGGAAAATTCCAACCCTGCAGCTTCCTGGTTTTTCCATGGCTGGGAGAAATTCCTGGAATGGAGTTCTCAGTGGAGTTTCCCAGTTCCTGATCCCAATTCCCAATTCCTGATCTGAATTCCCAGTTCCTGATCCCAATTCGTGGTGCCAATCCCAATTTCTCCCACTTTTTCCACCCCCATTTCCCAAATCCACCCCCCCCCCAACTCTCAGTATCCCATATCCCAAATCCCAGATCCCAAATCCTGATTTCTGTGTCCTCCCCCACTGTGGACAAGTCCTACAAGTCCTGATTTCCCAAATCCCAGATCCTGATTTCCCAAATCTCAAACCCCAAATCCTGATTTCTGTCCCCCCCGGTGGGCAAGCCCTACAAGTGTAGATATCCCAAATCCCAAATCCTGATATCCCAAACCCTGATATCTCAAATCCCAAATCCTGATTTCTGTCCCCAGTGTTCTCCCCCACCGTGGGCAAGCCCTACAAGTGCAGATATTCCAAACCCTGATATCCCAAATCTCAGATCCCAAATCCCTAACCCTGATATCCCAAATGTTGATTTCCCCAAATCTGAAATCCCAAATCCTGATTTCTGTCCCCAGTGTCCTCCCCCACGGTGGGCGAGCCCTACAAGTGCAGATATCCCAAATCCCAGATCCCAAATCTCATATCCCAAACCCTGATATCCCAAATCTCAGATCCCAAATCCCTAACCCTGATATCCCAAATGCTGATTTCCCCAAATCTGAAATCCCAAATTATTATTTCTGTCCCCAGTGTCCTCCCCCACGGTGGGCGAGCCCTACAAGTCCTGATTTCCCAAATCCCAGATCCCAAATCTCATATCCCAAACCCTGATATCCCAAATCCCAGATCCCAAACCCTGATATCCCAAATCTCAGATCCCAAATCTGAAATCCCAAATTATTATTTCTGTCCCCAGTGTCCTCCCCCACCGTGGGCAAGCCCTACAAGTGCAGATATCCCAAACCCTGATATTCCAGATTCCATATCTCAAATCCCAAATTATGATTTCTGTCCCCAGTGTCCTCCCCCACCGTGGGCAAGCCCTACAAGTGCAGCTCGTGCTGGGAAATATCCCAGATCCCAAACCCTGATATCCCAAACCCTGATATCCCAAATCTGAAACCCTGATATCCCAAATCCCAAACCCTTATTTCTCAAATCCCAAATTATGATTTCTGTCCCCAGTGTCCTCCCCCACCGTGGGCAAGCCCTACAAGTGCAGATATCCCAAATCCCAGATCCCAAATCTCATATCCCAAACCCCGATATCCCAAATCTCAGATCCCAAATCTGAAATCCCAAATTATGATTTCTGTCCCCAGTGTCCTCCCCCACGGTGGGCAAGCCCTACAAGTGCAGATATCCCAAATCCCAGATCCCAAATCTCAGATCCCAAACCCTGATATCCCAAATCCCAGATCCCAAATCCCAGATCCCAAACCCCGATATCCCAAATCTCAGATCCCAAACCCCGATATCCCAAATCTCAGATCCCAAATCTGAAATCCCAAATCCTGATTTCTGTCCCCAGTGTCCTCCCCCACGGTGGGCAAGCCCTACAAGTGCAGCTCGTGCGGGCGCAGCTACAAGCAGCAGAGCAGCCTGGAGGAGCACAGGGAGCGCTGCCACAGCTTCCTCAGGAGCCTCCCCACGGAAAACCCCACACAGACAGGTCAGGAATGGGGAAACCCCACACCCCAAACCATCCTGGGGTGGGAAATTGGGGTGGGAGTTGTGGGATCATGATCTTTTCCATAGAAAAAGAGTGGGGAAATTGGGAGATGGAGATCCTTTTCTATGTGGGATCATGACTCTTTTCCATGTGGGATTTGAATCCTTTTCCATTTGGCATCATGATCCTTTTCCATGTGGGATTTGAATCCTTTTCCATTTGGGATTTGAATCCTTTTCCATGAAAAAAGGGTTGGGGGTGAAGGGGATCCCAAATCCATGGAGAAAGGAGTGCTGGCTCAGATTCCTCTGGAGCCTCCCCATGGAAAACCCCACACAGACAGGTCTGGCTGGGAAAATCCCTGAAAAATCCCACATCCCAAATCCTCCAGGGACAGGAAATGGGGTGGGAGTTGTGGGATCATGATCTTTTCCATTGAAAGAGAGTGGGGAAATGAGGAGGTTGGGACCCTTTTCCATGTAGGATTTGAATCCTTTTCCATTTGGCATCATGATCCTTCTCCATGTGGCATTTGAATCCTTTTCCATTTGGGTTCATGATCCTTTTCCATGAAAAAAGGGTTGGGGATGAAGGGATTGGGATCCCAAATCCATGGATATAGGGAGTGCTGGCTCAGATTCCTCAGGAGCCTCCCCACGGAAAACCCCACACAGACAGGTCAGGAATGGAAATCCCACACCCCAAACCATCCTGGGGTGGGAAATTGGGGTGGGAGTTGTGGGATCATGATCTTTTCCATAGAAAAAGAGTGGGGAAATTAGGAGATTTGGATCCATTTCCGTGTGGGATCACGATCCTTTTCCATGGACAAAGGGTTGGGAGTGAAAGGATTGGGATCTCAAATCTCTGGATATAGGGAGTGCTGACTCAGATTCCTCTGGAGCCTCCCCATGGAAAACCCCACACAGACAGGTCTGGCTGGGAAAATCCCTGAAAAATCCCACATTCCAAATCCTCCAGGGACAGGAAATGGGATGGGAGTTGTGGGATCATGATATTTTCCACAGAAAAAGAGTGGGGAAATTGAAAGATTGGGATCCTTTTCCATGTAGGATTTGAATCCTTTTCCATTTGGGTTCATGATCCTTCTCCATGGAAAAAGGGTTGGGGGTGAAAGGATTGGGGTCCCAAATCCGTGGAGAAAGGGAGTGCTGACTCAGCTTCCTCAGGAGCCTCCTGATGGATTAAAATAAAAATCCTGGATCCCAAATCCTCCAGGGACAGGAAATGGGGTGGGAGTTGTGGGATCATGATCGTTTTCCATGGAAAAAGAGTGGGGAAATTGGGAGATGGAGATCCTTTTCCATGTGGGATCATGACTCTTTTCAATGTGGGATTTGAATCCTTTTCCATTTGGGATCATGATCCTTTTCCATGAAAAAAGGGTTGGGGGAGAAGGGATTGGGATCACAAATCCGTGGAGAAAGGGAGTGCTGACTCAGCTTCCTCAGGAGCCTCCTGATGGATTAAAATAAAAATCCTGGATCCCAAATCCTCCAGGGACAGGAAATGGGGTGGGAGTTGTGGGATCATGATCTTTTCCATGGAAAAAGAGTGGGGAAATTGGAAGATTGGGATTCATTTCCATGTGGGATCATGATCCTTTCCCATTTGGGGTCATAATCCTTTTTAATTTGGGATCTTGATCCTTTTCCATTTGGGATCATGATCCTTTTCCATGAAAAAAGAGTTGGGGGTGAAGGGATTGGGATCCCAAATCCCTGGATATAAGGAGCACTGACTCACCTTCCTGCAGAATTTCCTGATGGAAAATCCCATTAAAAATCTGGGAAAAACCCCAGATTCCAAATTCTCAAGATGCAGGAAATGGGGTGGGAGTTATGGGATCATGATCCTTTTCCATGTGGGATCGTGATCCTAAATCCATGTGATGTTTGTCCATGAAAAAGGGACTGGGAAGTGTTGGGATTGTGATCCCAAATCCATGGAAAAGGGATGGAGTGAGGGATTGTGATCCCAAATCCATGGAAAATGGTTGGGAGTGTTGGGATTGTGATCCCAAATAATGGAAAAGGGATGGGAGTGTTGTGATTGTGATCCCAAATCCATGGAAAAGGGTTGGGAATGAGGGATTGTGATCCCAAATCATGGAAAAGGGTTGGGAGTGTTGGGATTATGATCCCAAATCATGGAAAAGGGATGGGAGAGTTGGGATTGTGATCCCAAATCCATAGAAAAGGGTTGGGAAATGTTGGGATTGTGATCCCAAATCATGGAAAAGGGATGGGAGAGTTGGGATTGTGATCCCAAATCCATGAAAAAGGGATGGGAGTGTTGGGATTGTGATCCCAAATCCATGGAAAAGGGTTGGGAGTTTTGGGATTATGATCCCAAATCCATGGAAAAGGGTTGGGAGTGTTGGGATTGTGATCCCAAATCCATGGAAAAGGGTTGGGAATGAGGGATTGTGATCCCAAATCTATGGAAAAGGGATGGAAGTGATGGGATTGTGATCCCAAATCTATGGAAAAGGGTTGGGAGTATTGGGATTGTGATCCCAAATCCATGGAAAAGGGTTGGGAATGAGGAATTGTGATCCCAAATCTATGGAAAAGGGATGTAAGTGAGGGACTGT
>NW_027635688.1:0-52815 GCF_903797595.1 Erithacus rubecula | reverse complement strand
GAGCAACAATGTCTGCAGTGGGACAGGAAACTCACAGCTCATGGGAACAAACTTTGTGGCTGACTGCGGAGGTCACGACAAACCTGAGTGTTTTTCCTGGGGTCCCCCAGACATTGCTGGCCCCAGGGGCTGATGGCATTTGTGCTCACTCAGCTCCATCTCCCCACAGCAGCACCATGGGGCTGCTGACGCCTGCTCTGTGCAGTGCAAACAGGGGTTCCTGAGCCAGTGCTGCCGTGTCTGTGCCTGCAAGGATGCGACACCTGTGTGAGCTGGGGGAGAGGCCAGGGCTGCAGAGGGGGGATGTTGTTGGCAGGTGCATGAGGACGCTCTGGGACGCTGCCCTGGGCTGTCCAGCACAGTGGGGATGGATCAGCCCCTGCTCTGCTGCTCCTTGCTAGACTCTCTCTCTTTTCAGGGACCTTGCAGAGCACCAGCCATGCTGCTTGCCCCCAGCCTGCCCACAGCCAACTTGGGGCTGCTCAGAGGGGTTTTCTCTGCTCAGCATTGGCCTGGACAAATGTTGTGAAGAGAGCCTGGCCAAGGAGCCTGGAGCCCCCAGGCCCTGCCCTGAGGTGTCAGCGCTGCCCCAGCAGTGCCCATGGCCTGTCCCTGCTGCAGCCCCGGCACTGCCACCCCCAGGGCTGTGCCCAGCCCTGAGAGCACTCAGGCCCTGCAGCAACATGAGGAGCAGGAGGGCAGCAGAGCAGTGGCACGGGAGCAGCACTGGCAGCACCAAATGCTGCTGCTGCTGGGCACAGCTCCTGTGCCAGCACTGATCTGCCCCAGTTCTGCACACAGGCATTGCTGCTGCGGCTCCAGAGAAGGGAACATATTGGGGAACTCTAGTGAAAACTTTCCTTGGAGATCCTTTAGTACATTTATGGCCCCTGAGATCACAGGGTCTCATGGACACAGTCTCTGGCCACAGGGAATGTGGAGAGAAACAAAAGGATAATGGCAAAATAATGACATTTTTTAATGGAATATAATAGAAAAGCAGAACAACAGAAATAAACTCCAAAACCAAAACAACAAGAACTATGAAAAGCAACTTTTTTTTCAAGTGATTTGCAGAAATTTGCCAGCAGTTCAATGTTCCTAAAATCTTTGTGTCATCAGTCTCCACATTGCAGCCTTAAGATCCTGATTCCTCAGGCTGTAGATGAGGGGGTTCAGAGCTGGAGGCACCACTGAGTACAGAATTGACAGGGCCAGATCTAGGGATGGGGAGGAGACAGAAGGGGGCTTCAGGTAGGCTAATGTGGCAGTGCTGACAAACATGGAGACCACAGCCAGGTGAGGAAGGCAGGTGGAAAAGGCTTTGTGTCGTCCCTGCTCAGAGGGGATCCTCAGCACAACCCTGAAGATCTGCACATAGGAGAAAACAATAAACACAAAACAACCAAATGATAAACAGGCACTAACAGCAAGAAGCCCAAATTCCCTGAGGTAGGATTTGGAGCAGGAGAGTTTGAGGATATGTGGGATTTCACAAAAAAACTGGCCCAGGACATTGCCATGGCACAGGGGCAGGGAAAATGTATTGGCTGTGTGCAGCAGACCATTGAGAAAGGCACTGGCCCAGGCAGCTGCTGCCATGTGGGCACAAGCTCTGCTGCCCAGGAGGTTCCTGTAGTGCAGGGGTTTGCAGATGGACACGTAGCGGTCGTAGCACATGATGGTCAGGAGGGAAAGCTCTGTTGAAATGAAAAACACAAAGAAAAAAAGCTGGATGGCACACCCTGCATAGGAGATGTTCGTGGTGTTCCAGAGGGAATTGTGCATGGCTTTGGGCACAGTGGTGCAGATGGAGCCCAGGTCAGTGAGGGCCAGGTTGAGCAGGAAGAAGAACATGGGGGTGTGCAGGTGGTGGCCACAGGCTACGGCGCTGATGATGAGGCTGTTGGCCAGGAGGGCAGCCAGGGAGATGCCCAGGAAGAGGCAGAAATGCAGGAGCTGCAGCTGTCTTGTGTTTGCCAAAGGCAGTAGGAGGAAGTGGCTGATGGAGCTGCTGTTGGACATTTCTTCACTCTGGGCATTCTGCGTTGTTGAAAGAAGACTTTGACAGGGTGGGAACAAATTCTTTGAACCAATCCTACGAAATATTCTTTAGAATGCTTTCAAATTATCTTCTCATACTTTGGTATTAATTTGTAAAATTATTTTATTTTTGAGTTTATGGTTTTGCTGCTGAGTTGCTCGCTCAAATTCAGCATTGCACTCAGCCAGAGCTTTTAGGATCCCTTCAGGATAAAAGGCCTCACTGTGCCCATGTGTAGTCAGACCTGCTGGTCCTACACATCTGACTTTTGCTCATTACCTCCTGATTTTACAGGGTTCTAACACATAAAAAAAAACCACATAAAATTTTGCTTTTTCAGACTCCAGTTTCAAAATTAATCTCCCTAAACCTCCACCTTCTTTCCTCTGCAAATAGACAAGGAGGCATATTTCAGGCTGGTGTGGCTCTCTACTGCCTGGTGTTGTGCCTACTGGGAGCTATTTCTCTGCAACCAGAGCTTGTCCCTGCCAGTGCTCCCAGAGCCCAGCCCAGCCCTGGGGGCTCAGCTCTGCCCTGCACACCCCTCCCAGCACAGGGCACTGCCCAGGGGCATCTCCCTGCCAGCAGGGCCTTAAGAGCAGCTCAGACAAACACAAATGATGCAAGCCAAGGTGCTCCTGCTGTCTGTAGGTAGAGGAGGCTGAGGAGGCACTTTGTGAGGGAGATGTGAGGCAGATCTGCTGATGCCTAGTGGGACAGTACAGGAGTCTCAGTGACACAGACACACCTGACAGCCCCTTTCCCTTGTCTTGAGGAGAAAGCTGAGAGCAGCCCTCGCCATGAAGCACCATCTGCACAGCAGGAGAAATCTGTCCTGATGGGGGGTCACTCTTTCCACCTCTGTCTTCTCCCAGCAGTCCATGGGGAGGTACCAGGCAGGCGGTACATGCCCTGGTCTGGCCAAGAGCCCTGAGGGCTGCAGGAGCTGCTCTGCAGGAGAGCCCTGGGCAGCCCTGGCTGCAGCCCCAGCTTCAGCCCTTGCAGCCATCCCGGGTAGCAGAAGCCATCCTGCCCTGTCCCTCTGACAGTTCCCAGGGCAGCCCTGCTCTGCAGCACATCCTCCTCCTCCTCCTGTGCCTCAGAGAAACTGGGAGAGCCCTCCTGACACATCCCCCACACTGTGGGCTGTGCTGGCTCCAGGAGATCCCTCCAGGAGCACAGGGGACATTGCCCTGCACCCACGCACTCACCATGTTGAGGGCTGTGAAGATGCTTCCCCAAGTGAAGTCTCAGCTCCATGTCTTCCCAGTCCTGATTGCATTTAGCTCGTCTATGCCTGGCTCCTGTCCCCTCAGTGGCTGCAGGCAGTGCCCTCAGCCCTGCTGGGCTGGGAGAGGAGCTGCTCCTCAGCAGAAATGTCTTTCTGAAGCTCTTCTTGGCTCAGCCTGGGAGCTGCCTCTGTGCCAGGAGACCAGCCCAGCTGAGCAGCACAGACACAGCACAAGGATTTTAATGACCCTCACAGGGATTTCGTGCTGTTTACATCAGATTAAGTCCCTCAGTGTGTTAAAGAAACTTCTCAAGACTTCAAAGTTTAATTGAAACACCAAATTTTCCTGAAGTTTTAATGGATTCTGCTGAGGGATATGTCTGTGCAAGTTGATCAAACTTTGCTATTTTTAGTGCCCCCATACCCTACTAACTCTTTCCAGTGTGTCAAAATACAGGCTAAAAGACTAGCCTTAGAAATCTCCTTGCTTTGTCTATACTCATTACCTCCTCCTTCTTGTCTTATCCTGTTTCCACCCAAATCTCTCTCCACACAGCCTCACAGTCCTTTCCCAATCTTTATCCCACACACATGCCTGAGTTGCAGGTATAGAATGTGATTTGCCACACACAAACTTTACGATCTTAGGTTCAAAATCAGCTTGGTTAGAATGTCTTGATTTACACTGAGGGCATAGACCTTGCTTTCTCTCAGAGGAACAATAACAATGTTTTTCCGAAATCTTGCACTGTAACAGTAACCATGAAAAGTGCCAACTTCTAGAAGCCCCTAAAGCCTCATAACACCCACAAAATCAAGCTGTTCCTCTTCTCTCTTGAATGTCCAGATCCTCTTGTGCAGACTCTTCCCAGTCCAAAGCTACCAACCTCCCTGCTGAAGTTCGATATATTCCATCCTGTTAACAACACAGAAAACACAGGGGAAAAAATACCAGTTTGCTGCAATTGTAACTTTTGTCACAAAGTGGATATATTTCTCTAAAATACAATGACCAGTGGCAGCAGGGGACCGGATAAGCACAAACACCGAGTGTTACAGGGAATACTGTCCCCCTTAAACGTGAATTCCCCACACACAACCCGAATCCAAAAGTCAAAATCACTGCAGGGAAGGGTATCTCTTTATTAAGGGAGAAAGCATCCACCTCTTGTCAACACACCACACAGTATACAGCAATTTTAAATGATCACCGAATCGCTTTGCTCTTCTCCAGCCGTTTCAGTTTCCCAAAACGAAAACACAGATCCAAGCTCCCGCTCGCTTCTTCCTAAGTACATCTCACCAGTCACACAAACAGTCATTCACAGAGGCAGGACCCAATCAAAATAATGATTAAAATAGCAGCAATAAACAAGGATTTGCCCAGTTCACTTAATGAACTGCTGGTGGATCTTTCTGACAGAACAAACCCTTTCTGTGGCCACTGCACCCTCCCGATGATTGCAAGAAAAACTGCCCAGGCTTGTGCTGAGAGAGAGTGTCTTCTGCGTCTTGTCAGCTGCCTTTTATCCATGTGTAGGCCTGACAGGCATACACATCATTTTAAATGTACAATTTTGTGTGCAGCATGTCTTGTCTGTCTCCATGATGAGCAGCTGGGGACCGGAGGTCCCTCCAGGAAGGTCACAGAGACATCCATAGCCCAGGTTGCTCTTGCAGCCAAACAAAGTTTCTCATGGCAAACTCACCAATTGTCAAAGAATACAGGACTCTCCAACCAGTTTGAGTTAGAAAGTAGTATATTTATTACAGTGCTGGGCAAGTCCAGGAGAAATATCCCACAAGGATGTGCAATATACCCAGGGCTTTTGCCTTATTTTTTCCATCAAAACCTTACATATACATTTAGTTACCCAATATGCCTATAGATATGAGTTACCTAACACCCCATAACCTCACTTTTTATTAAAATTAGCTCAAAGTACTTTTGCACAATTCTTGCACAGTTCTTTCCTTCAAATGGGTCAGTGGGTGTTTGAAATGGGTCAGAGGTCTCCTAATGATGAAGTCAGGGAGCCTTCCTTGCCTTCAGCTTTTCACCTTGGTCTTGTTCCTAGGTTCTCAGGCCCTTTGACCATAGTTCAAGTTCCTGGTTCTGGCTGGTTCTGGCTGGTTCAGGGCCCAGGTGCAGTTATGGTTTCTTCACTTCAACAATATTGCAACTGCCCAACTTGACACAACAAAGCCAAGCAAGTAATTTATTTTCTTATCTCTACTGGTTCAGCCACTGATTATTAATTTTCTACATTGATTCTACTCTGATCATTATATTTATAGCTTCCATTCCTCAGCTAAGCTCTTAACCCTTTGATATTTGCCTCAGAATGATGATGCTATGATAGATACAAACACAATCAAGGTGTTGTATCAGGATGCTCTGCCTGGAATGCAGTGAAAACAGCTTGAAAAATGCCCTGTTAGCAAAGATTTCAGTGGTGGATGGAGAAAGGTAGCCATGCTGCTTTTGAATGCTGAGGAAATGCTGAAACCAGCCTGACTCATTTAAACTCTTCCTGTGCTTGCTGGGATGGGGAGCCCCTCAGCCTTCCCTGCTCCAGGCTGGACAATCCCAGCACCCTCATCCTCTCCTCACAGCCAAAAGGATCCAGCCCCATCCTGGAGGCCCCTCCCTCACCCTGCTCCATCTGCCAGAAACCTTTGCCGCCCTGGTGACCAAACCAGGCCCAGTGACCTGGATGATCCCCGTCCTTGATGTCCTGGTCACTCAGCCCCAGCCCCTTGTCCCCGTGTCAGGCTCTGGGGTGGATTTGTGGGACATACTTGGTGGAAGCTGTGGCCCAGGTGGAATTGGGGGAACCCAGGGGAATGGGGGACCCTGCTAGGCATGAACAGCATTGCATTTCTCTGAGTAAACTGTGAGTTGATGCTGAGGCAGAGTGACCAGCCAGAATAACTACACAGAAAACACAGAGAAAAATTACCAGTTTGCTACAATTGTAACTTTTGTTACAAGATGGCAATCTTACTTTAAAATACACAATGACCTCCTGCAGTCTGAACTGGAGGCACTGCAGGTCAGGGAAAGACACTCTGTGTCTGGAATGCTCAGCAGATACTCAGCCCTGGCTGTTCCTGCAGCCCCAGGGTCAGCCCCACTGCTGTGCACAGCAGCAGAGATTTGGCCCCGGGGCTTCTCAGGCAGCTGCTGCTGCCCCAGGGACAGGGCAGCCCCTTTCCAGGGCTCCTCTGCACCCCAAGGGATCCTGCTCTGCTCCTGGCACATGCCAGCTGCCCACAGAGCCTGTGCCAGGGGAACACGTCTGTGCTGGCCTGAGCAGCCACTGCTGCAGCCCCTGCCCTGCTCCCAGAGCCCGAGCTGGGGCTGCTGCTCTGCAGAGCACGGGGGCTGTGCTGCCTTGGGCCCTGGGCTGCCTCTGCTGGGCTCTGCTGCTCAGCCTGGGACACAGAGGCAGCTGATGGTGCTCCCTGCACTGACCCCCTCCCACACAGGCTCTGCTGGGGCTGTGGAGGGGCTCAGAGGAGCCTGCCTTGTTCCAGGGCTGCCAGATGGTCTTGGGGCTGCCCTGCATCCTCCTGGGAAAGGTGCCTGAGGCTCAGAGCACTCAGTGCCCAGACTCCTTTCCTTGTGCCTGCTATGACCCTGGGGCTGCAGAGCACTAAGTCCCAGACTCCTTTCCCTGTGCCTGCTGTGTCCCTGGGGCTCAGAGCACTCAGTCCCAGACTCTTTTCCCTGTGCCTGCTGTGTCCCTGGGGCTGCAGAGCTCTCCTGGGTCACAGCAGACATTCAGTGCTTGATCTCGGGGTGACTCCAGCCTGGACAGGCCTGTGCCCAGTGAGTTCCATAAACTCCTGACCTGATGGGATGGGCTGTCCCTTGGGGATCCTCTGTGCTCTCCTGGCAGGTCCTGATTTCCAACAGAAAAATGCATGCCTGCCACCAGAGCTATCACAATTTCCAAGCCCCAGGCAAGTGACTTGGAGATCATTTGTCATCTCCATGGCCACTGACCAAGACAACAACGCCTGACCCTGCCCTCAGTCCCTGAAGTACCACAGTGGGACTCTGATCTCACGGCACTGACTCCAGAGACAAACAAGCAAAACAGTGAGACTGCAAAATCCATTTATTTGGCTTCTCGTGGAGACTAACTTCGTAAAAACACCTAAGCCTTTGGGCACTGCACTAAGGAAATCCTTTTGCTGGTGGAACTGTGCAGGAGTCCAGCTGTGTCCCAGCAGTGCCCATGGCCTGTCCTTACCTGTGGTCACAGCACGGACACACAGCAGGACACTGACCAAGCTGCCAGAGCACTGCAGCCTCGGACGAGGAAAATAAGGAGAGGGTGGAAGTGGAGAAAGTTCAGCTCTCAAAAGACCAAGTGCTGCTGCTCCCTGGCAGGGCTGCTGGGTTGGGACTCTTTTTCTCTTTACCACTGCACATAGACACTCCTCCTGCTGCTGAATGAGAGATAACAGAGGGAGGATATTTGACAAATAAGTCTCTGCAAGAACATTTAATTTATTTAAACACACAGAGTATGATTCCAAATTTGCACAGTTTGTGAGTCAAGTTAGAGAGTGAACTCAATAAGGGAAGATGACAAAATATTCAGGGTGAAAATAATCACAAGAAAAAAGTAGAAAAGCGTGTCCCCCCCACTCCTAGCACTATTAAAAGCTTTGGAAGGCAGGCTTGGAATGTAATGTGTTACATTGAATGTGCTGCAGAAGAAGAAAATAGAAAGATTTTAACTCAAGAAAAGCATCCAGGCATAGCTTTCCTTGGGCATCCTTGAACTCCTGGTTCCTCAGGCTGTAGATGAGGGGGTTCAGAGCTGGAGGCATCACTGAGTACAGAACTGACAGTGACAGATCCAGGGATGGGGAGGAGATGGAGGGGGGCTTCAGACAGTGCTTGTGAAAAGAGACACCACGAACATGTGAGGGAGTGTGGACACTGCTGAAGGTCTAGGCACATTTTAGCTAGGTTTTTTTCCCAAGTTCTAAGTCTTTTTCTCAGCCCATGAAACTTTCTCAGCCTCAGCTAGGATTTTTCCCAAGCTAGAGACCCCTTCATTACTGTAAACATAAGACAATGAATCATAACAGAGATAAACACCTGCAAGGTCCCTGAGAAAGCCAGGGAGAAGAGGTGTCTCTTTGTCTGACCAATGATTTTTCTGTATTTTGTTTTGCACAAACTGCCTTATTTAAACAATAGTTTATTTCAATAAATTGCTTTCTTGCTCTTTGCTGCACCAAGCAAGAGAGTGTCTTGTTGCTGCTTTTTCTCCGCTCTGCAATCTTTCTCACGCCAACAAGGGAGGAGGCTGGATAGGGCTCTGGCTACAGTCTGTGGCTACAGCAAAGGTGGAGAGAAAAAAAATGAGAAAGGGTAGAAATAACGACATTTATCTGCGGACAATATTTAAAAAAAAACAAAGGAGAAAAAAAAAAACCCACAACAAAATCAACTAGAAATATCAAAGATTACTCTTATTACAAGTGATTTGCAGAAATTGGCCAGCAGTTTATTTTTTTTTAAATCCTCCAGTCATAAGTGACCACACTGCACCCTTGAGCTCCTGGTTCCTCAGGCTGTAGATGAGGGGGTTCAGGTCCGGAGGAACAACTGAGTACAGAACAGACAAAGCCAGATCCATGGATTGGGAGGAGATGGAGGGCGGCTTTAGGTGAGCAAACACTGCAATGCTGAGGAACAGGGAGACCACAACCAGGTGAGGGAGGCAGGTGGAAAAGGCTTTGTGCCGTCCCTGCTCAGAGGGGATCCTCAGCATGGCCCTGAAGATCTGCACAAAACTGAAAACACTGAACACAAAACAGCCAAATCCTAAACAAGCACTAACTGCAATGAGTCCAAGTTCCCTGAGGGACTTGGACTGTGAGCAGGAGAGCTTGAGGATGTGTGGCAGTTCACAGAAGAACTGGCCAAGGGCATTGCCATGGCACAGGGGCATGGAAAATATATTGGCTGTGTGCAGCAGAGCATGGAGAAATCCACTGGCCCAGGCAGCTGCTGCCATGTGGGCACAAGCTCTGCTGCCCAGGAGGGTCCTGTAGTGCAGGGGTTTGCAGATGGACACGTAGCGGTCATAGCACATGATGGTCAGGAGGGAATGCTCTGTTCCAAGAAAGAAGAAAATCAGAAACACCTGAGCAGCACATCCTGAGTAGGAGATGTTTGTGCAGGTGGTGGCCGCAGGCTACAGTGCTGATGATGAGGCCGTTGGCCAGGAAGGCAGCCAGGGAGATGCCCAGGAAGAGGCAGAAGTGCAGGAGCTGCAGCTGCCGCGTGTCTGCCAATGGCAGCAGAAGGAAGTGGATGACGGAGCTGCTGTTGGACATTTGCTGTTTCTTGGTACAGGGATCTGTAAAAACATTAATCATGGAATAGTTTAGTTTGGAGAGGACTTTAAATATCCCAGCCCAGCTAGGTGGGACTTTCCCCCCACTGCCTGCCCAGGGCTCTGCTATCTGGAGCTGTCCCTGCCAGCAGCTGCTTCCCCATGCTCAGGGCTGGGCCCTCCCACTGCTGCCAGAGCCCATCCCAGCCCTGGGGGTTCAGCTCTGCTCTGCAGACCCCACCCAGCACAGGGCACTGCCCAGGGCCAGCTCTGCCTCTGCAGGCTCTGATGGCAATATCACAGCAACCCTGAGGAGGCTGGAAAAGTGACAGTGATGCTGCCTGTACGGGACTTTGTCCTGATTTCTCCCTTCACCTTGTTTATTAAGATGTAGAGAATTTTTTTTTTTTTTTTAATTTTTCTCAACCTGAACTGAGAGATGAATATCAGTGTTCTATTTCCCACCCTGGCAACGCAGTGAAGTAGATATAATAACAGCTCCTGCCTTGCTGTGCTCCCTGTATAATCTAATTCAAAATATTCTGGAGTTAAATGTCATGCTTTAGGAGATCACTACAGGAGCTGCAGCTGCCTTGTCCTGCAGCCAGAGGCTTCCTGTGTCAAGGGCTGGGAGTGATTCTGCCCCAGTCACTTGTGAGCATCTTCTCAGCCCTGACTGATTGAAGCTCTCTGTGCCTCTGTACTGTTCCTGGGATGGCTGCAGGCAGTGCCCCAGCCCTCCTGGGCTGGGAGAAGGGCTGCTATTCAAGAAAATTTGTGCTTTTGAAGCTCTTCTTGGTTTCCAAGGGCTCCTTCTGTTCCAGGAGCCTGGCCCAGCTTAGCAGCTGAGACACAGCACAATGACTTTAATGACCCTCTCAGGGCTTTGGTGCTGTTTGCATCAGACTCAGTCCCAGAGAGAGTGTTCAAGAAGCTTCTCAAGATCTCAAAGTGAGATTTAAAGTCCAAAGTTTCTTGAAATTGTAATGGGTCCAGCTGAGGGATATGATTGAGAAAATGTCCCCAGGTTCCAGTTAGAGCAGAACACTGGAGGCAGTGACAACAGCTGGGAACAAACAAGGGAAAGTGTGTCTGATGCTGAGCAAACCTGGATGTGTAGAATGACGTGTCCACATAAGGTTAGGGTTGGACCACACTGGACCAGAGCTCTGGAAAAAATGATGCCCACTTTAACACCAAAGTAGTGGCAAGAAGTCAGTCTGCTATTTTGGAGCTTTGGTGACAGCAGGGCCTCACCAAGAAGTCAACTGTTCCATTACGGAACCTCAAGGAACAAAGCGGCCTTTTGACACTGTGGTGCTGTTCTATGGGGCTACATGGAACCAAAAATCCATTTTGACACAGTGGGGTCACATGGAATCTATGGTCCATTGTTATACTGCTGATCCAAGGAGGCCATGGTGACACTGTGGAACCTCCTGCAGCCATGGGTGCATTGTGACACTGCAGGGCCTCACAGAACCAAGGAGTCCATTGTGACACTGCAGAACCTCACGGAACCATGGTAAAGATGTTATACTACAGGGCCTCATGGAAAAAAGGGTCCATGGTGACACTGCGGAACTATTGCTGAGAGTATGAAAACTCATGGAACCAAAAGTCCATCCACTGTGACCAAGAGACCACTGTGGAACTGCATGGCACCGTGGATCCAGGGGGCCATTGTGACACTGTGGGGCCTCGTGGCACCAAGGACATCACTGTGGCTCTGCTGGGCCACATGGTCCCAAGGGGCCGGTGTGAAGCAGCAGGGCTGTGTGGAACGAAAAGGCCATTGTTGCATTACAGGGCCTTGTGCAGCCAAAGGCCCACTCTGATCCTGCAGGGCACCGTGGATCCATGGAGACTATTGCGGCACTGCCAAGCTCCATGGAATCATGGAGACAATTATGATGCTGTGGGTTCCCACAGAACCAAGGGTACATGAAAAAGGTCTGGCATGCTTGGCCTCCCATGGACCACCAGACAGGTCAAGATGAATTTTGCATGACAAACACTGCCTCTCATCAGCTCCTGGAGCACTGGGGCTCTGGGCTTTCCTTCCTATGGAAAAGAACTCTCTGTCCTTCCTGGTGTCCATGGCCAAAATTAGTACCACAAGGGTTTCTCTCAGACAAAAGCTGCCATGACAACCAGATATGGCTGTCTTTGTCTCTGGTGGTCAGCTCTCATCTTCCCCTGAAACACTGAGTCTCTATTCCTTACTTCCTATGGAAAAAACCTGTCTTTCTCATCCAGGGCCAACGGCCAAAACTGGGATTTGGCCTTCCAGATTCTATCTGTCCAAGGATTGCTCCCAGGCAAAAGTAGCCAGAACAGAGCGGTCTGGCTGGTGTTTTTCCTCTGGTGATTTTCTTAGATTATGAGCTCAATGTTATCAATTGCAAATATTTTGGAGAGGGCCCAGAGAACTCCCAAGGTGAGGTATGCAGGCTTCAGGCACACGACCACAGTATAGGGACAAAGGAGCTCTGTGCTCAGTGGAGTGGAGACTGAGGACAGTGGAGGAGAGCCATCAGAGTGCTTAAAGAGCTGTTTCAGAGACACTTTTGATATAGTGTAAAACTGCCTAAGAAAGAAAGAATGAATGCAAAGTGCAGCTGGGATAGCCCAGACTGGATGCAAGATGAGAGGGATTTCCCTCCCAGGGCAGGGCTGTGGTGCAACACATCCCCTCGAAAAAAGCTTGAGCAGCCCAAGGCTGCCCATGTTCTTCTTCCTGCTCAACCTGGCCCTCACTGACCTGGGCACCATCTGCACCACTGTCCCCAAAGCCATGCACAATTCCCTCTGGGACACCAGGAACGTCTTCTACTCAGGATGTGTTGCTCAGGTATTTCTCTTTTTGTTCTTCATTGGAGCAGATTACAACTACCCGACCATCATGTGCTACGATCTCTACATGTCCGTCTGCAAACCCCTGCACTATGGGACCCTCCTGGGCAGCAGAGCTTGTGCCCACATGGCAGCAGCTGCCTGGGCCAGTGCCTTTCTCCACGCTCTGATGCTCACGGACAATACATTTTCCCTGCCACTGTGCCAGGGCATGGCCCTGGGCCAGTTCTTCTGTGAACTGCCACACATCCTCAAGCTCTCATGCTCACACTAAAACTTTAGAAAACTTCTTGCTGTTATTGTCTGTTTAGCACTCACTTTCTGTTCATTGTTTTCTCGGATGTGCAGATCTTCAGTGCTGTGCTGAGCAGGGATGATACAAAGAGTTTTCCACCTGCCTCTGTCACCTGGCTGTGTCTCCTGTTTACCAGGACTGGGTTTTTTGCCTGCCTGAAGTCCCACTCCATCTCCTCCCCATCTCTGGATGTAGTGGTGTCAGTTCTGTACTCAGTGGTGTCTCCAGCCCTGCACCACCACACCCTACTTATCACACCATTCCTGATCCAGGCCAGAAGACTTTATCCTTTTTGGACACCTGGGACACTGCTGGCTCATGTACAACCTGCTTTTCATCAGTGCCCCCAAGTCCCTTTATGCCTGGTCACTGTCCAGCATGCTCTGTCTTCAGCCTGTAGTACTGAAAGAGGGTGTTGTGACCAAAGTGCAGGACCTGGCACTTGGACTTGTTAAACCTCACCTTGTTGGTTTGGGCCCTGGATCCAGCCTGTCCAGGTCCCTCTGCAGAGCCCTCCTACCCTCCAGAAGACCCACACTCACACCAGCATGGTGTCACCACAGTCTTACGAGGCCCTAGAATGTCACAATGGTCTCTATGATTCTATGAGTCCTTCCTTTGTCACAATGCCTCCTTGGTTCCATGGGACCCCTTGATGTCCCAAAGTCCCTTGGATCCCTGGCCCCACAGTGTCACAAAGGCATTTTGGTCCCCCAAAGCCCTGCAGTGCCACAGTGGATCCTTGGTTCCATGAGGTCTCACAATACAGTAATAATCTCCTTGGTCCCACAGTGTCTCAATGGCCTCTTGGTCCCAAGAGGCATCAGCTTGTCAAACATGTTTCCTTCATTCCCTGAGTCCATGAGGAGCAGCACTGGCCCCTTGGTTCCATGAGTCCTCTGAGTGCCACCATGAATTCCCTGGTGGTGCAGTATCACAATGAAACCCTGGTTCCACAAGAACCTTCATTGTCACGAGAGACCCTTGGTTCCATGAGGCACCACAGTGTCACAATTGTTCCCTTAGTTCCAAGAGTCCTTGCAGTGGAACAATGGCCCCTTGATTCCATTGGCCCCAGGCTCTCACAAGTCTCTCCTTGGTTCTGCAGGGGCACAATGGACCCTTGGTTCCACAAGGCCCTGCAGTGTCACAGTGGCCTCTGTGGTTCCACGAGGACCCAGAGTGTCACCATGGACTCCTTGCTTCCCTGTAGCCCCACAGTGTCACAGTGGCCCCTTGACTCTGTGGTGCCATGTCGTACACAGTGTCACCAGGGTCCTCTCAGTTCCACGAGCCCCTGTAGTGTCACAATGGCCCCTTGCTTCCCCAGGGCCCTGCAGTGTCACAATCATCACAGAATCACCCAGGCTAGAAAAGATCTTTGAGAGCATCAAGTCCAATCTGTGACACAATACCACCTTGTCACCCAGACCATGGCACTCAGTGCCATATCCAGTCTATCCTGAAACACTTCCAGGGACTATGACTCACCCACCTCCCTGGGCAGCACTTTCCAATGCCCAATCACGCTTTCAGTGAAGAATATTTCCTAATGTCCAGCCTAAATGTGCCCTGGTGCAGTTAAGGCTTTGTCCTCTTGTTCTGTGACTGTTCACTGAAAAAAGAGCCCAACACCAACCCGGCTACACCCTCGTGTCAGGGAGTTTAAAGGACTGATGAGGTCTCCCCTGAGCCTCTTTTTCTCCAGGATAAACAGCGTCAGCTCCATCAGCCACTCCTCACTGTCCTTGCATTCCAGACACTTCAACAGCCTTTTTCCCTTCTCTGGACATTCCAGCCCCTCCATGTCCTTCCTAAATTGGTGGGCCCAGAACTGGACACAGCAATCAAGGTGCTGCTTAAACAGTGCCAAACACAGAAAAAAAATCAATGCCCGGATCCTGCTGGCCACACCTTTCCTGACCCATATGAGTCCCAGGGGGTGGATGAGGGAAATGCTGGGGAGGGAGTAGGGACAAAGTGTTATAGATGGTCAGTCTTCAAGGATCTTGATTTTCATATCCATTCAGACTGCACTAGAAAGTGCTGGGGGTCAATATCAACTGGAGATTGCTGATATCCATCTAGAAACAGGAAAAAACAACAAGACAAAACAGTTATCTCTCCATTTTTTTAAACATACTACATTCACTTGAAATACATTTCTGAAATCTGTTTAATTAACCACAAAAGAATTGCAAACTTAAATTACTCCCAGGGGCTTTTCTTGTTTGGGTGTTTTGAACAAATGTTTATCAGCATTTGTTGATGAATTCCTGAACTGAAGAGATCAAGAAAGAAGAGAGCTCTGGACTAGAAAAATTCATCAGCAGCCTCCAAGTGGCTGAGGATCCATCCTCATCAGAGCAGGAATGAACAGAAATGGGCACAGCTTTGTGGCTGCCCCAGCTCTGGGATGGGCCCTGGGCCTGGAGCAGGAGCAGCTCTGGAGGGCCCCAAGGCCGGGGCTGTTGTGCTGGCCTGAGCAGATGGGATGGCAGCAGGGGCTGCAGAGCTCTCAGCAGCTCAGGGAGAGGTGAGCAGGGCACACAGAGAGCCTTATTTTGCCTTGGCCAAGCACCTTGCCCGTGGCTGGGGCTGAGTCCTGTCTGAGCTGCAGTTGCTGCTGTGCCCTTGCCAGGGGCTGAGGCTGTGGGGCCACTGCCCAGAGCCCCCTGCCCTGAGCAGAGCTGTGGGGCCAGAGCCGGCTGGGCTTTGCTGGGGAGAGGCCCTTGGTGCTGCACAGAGCTCAGGGCAGCTGGCACAGCTTGCAGGGAGCTGGGCTGGCCTGAGAGAGTCTGCCAGAGACACCAGCAGTGTCCATCTCAGCCTGGCTGAGCGTGCAGGGGCAGGACTCAGCCCAGCCCTTGTGGGGTAGGGCCAGTGCCTGTGAAAGGCATTGGAAACAGGCAAGTGGCCATGAGAGGAGGCTGCTCTGTGCCCTTGGTGGCATGCACAGAGCAGGGAGGAGGGCCAGGATATTTGTCAGCGCCAGCCTCTGTCCCCAGCCATTGCCAGCCCTGGCTGCTGAGCCCAGGTTTGCCCTAGGCTGAGTTTGGCTGTGGCCCAGCTCCATCCTCCTGTGGGGCTCAGGGCTTATTTCCAGCCATGGCCAGCCCTGCCCGGCCTCTCTGCTGGCCCAGAGCCCGACAGAGCCCGGGGCAGGGCTGTCAGTGCAGCCCACAGGTGCCATGGGCTGTGCAGGAGCTGGCAGAGGCTGCCCAGCAGGGAGGCCATGGAGCACAGAGCCCCAGGGCTGCTGTGGCCCCACGGCACAGGGGCCGTTCCCACCCGCAATGCTCCTATCCTGTGCTGGGCTGCACAGGGGCTGAGCCACCATGGCTGGGCCAGCAAGCTGTCAATGGAGGTCAAGTTGGCCATTTCTACAGTAGAACCTTGTGGAGGAGGCCGTTTTGAGTGGCTCCACAGCTCAGGAATCCAACAGGGAGGAGAAGCCACAGAGATCCTGCGCAATGAGTGGGATCATTTAAACCTCATTGCCTTGGGCTGCTCCAGACTCCTTCTGCGTGATGTGTTGCACCACAGCCCTGCCCTGGGAAGGAAATTCCTTTGTCTTGCTACCAAGCTTGGGTCTCCTGCTATGCTGACAATTGATCCTTCGTTCTTAGTGATTCCATTGCATCACAGTGGTCCTCTTGGTTACATCAGACCCAGCTTTGTCATACTTGAACCTTGGTTCCATGAGATTCCATTGTATCACAATCCTCTCTTGGATTCCATGAGGCCCTGCAGTGTCATAGTGCAGCCTTTGTTCCATGTGTTCCCATTGCGACACAATGATCTCCAGCGCTCTGTGAGGCTTTTCTGTGAAACTGTGGACATTTGGTCCCATGCGATTCATGTTGTCACTGTCAGGAAAATCCACAAACCCAAGGTTTATGTTCAAAAAGGAGACAGAGAAGTTCTTCAAGCTTATTTGAATAAAACAAGAGATTTCACCAGGTCACATGCCCGCAGGGTTTTCTCTCTTGAGGTTTCAGAGGGCTCAGCCTCCTTTTATCCTAAAGTCCCAGCTGCATGTTGCCCTCTTCCTTTCCCCACTGTACCTTATGTACAGGGAAGGTACAGCCTTTCTAACCGGCCTGCCCCATATCTCCCCCTCAAACCTGGCATTTTCCCACAAAGTTCAGAAGTTAAGACTAGTGCAGACCCTTGTCTGTTTCAGGAGCCAAACTGTCTGTCCATAAAAATTCTGCTGCCAAAACTCAGTAGAAAAGTTATGACAAATTTCTAAGACCTTGGCATTCATCCCTTCACCCATCAAATGATTTGTAAAGACATTAGCACACATCTTTCCTCTCAGACTGATGTTTCCTGTGCTGGCGACAGTCTTTTAAGCCCAGCCTTTGGCCTGACCTCTCTGCTGTTATGGTTTCATGGGCAGAGGTTGTTGTCTCTTGCCCCTTCCATGGGCAGCCTGGTGTTCAGCCATCTCCAGGAGAGCAGGGCCCCACCCCACATCAGTGTGACCTGTCTTTTTTGTCTTTTTGGAAGACAAAAGCCATCACTGGAAATGTGCCCTCCTTTCTCCATCTTCACAGGCATTTGGCCCTGCCAGGAGGGTTTGCTGCTGGTTGCCACAGGAAGAAGGAGACCACTGAGATACGGTGGGACCCCATGGAACCAAGAGTTCATTGTGACACAGCAGACCCACGTGAAGCCAGGGAACCATTGTGACACTGCGGATGCAAAACACCATTGTGACACTGGACACTGGGAAACTCATGGAACCAAGGGTCCACTGGAACATTGTGGGGCCTCATGAAACCTCTGGGCCATTGTGACACTGCATGGCCTTGTCAGAGCTAAGGAGACCATGGGGAAACTTTGGGGCCACATGGAACGAAGGATTTCATTTTGACACTGAGGAACCTCGTGCAACCAAGGGTCCATAGTGACACTTTAGGACTACAGAGACCATTGTTGAGAGTACAGAGCCTCAAGAAACCAAAAGTCCACTGTGACAAATCAAGGCCTCATGGAACTGAAACACTAATCTTAGAAAATTAGGATTTTAGTTACCTTGCTGTAAACATTTAAAAGAAGGGAGTAGTTGTCTGAAGCTTAAATAATTGATTGTCTGCCATTTCATGTTTGCTCAGCTGTGCTTACAGTGGGAAAAGGCAAAACTAGTGAGCAGATCCAAAGAAACATAGACAATGAAACCAGAAACCCATTCTTTGGAAAATTGGGCTATCCCCAGAAATCATTTGTATTGTCAGTGATAGAAAAGGTCAAGAGTTTACGGTGAGGACGACTCGCCTTACTTCCTTCTTTTAAGACCCTTCCCCACGGAAACGACCCCAGACTTACTTTAAGAAGTCAATCTTGCATGCTTAATTGCTATTCAAGCTAATTATCATAGGAAGTTGGGAATGGGAGGGGCTGTTATTATAAATATGCATTTGTTTGAATCTTTTGGTAATAAATAGATTTTGTGATCACCTGTGATTTTGCAGTGTGTTTTAGAGGACTGCCTCATGCTGCTGCCCAGCACTGAATAAACACACACTTTCTAACTTTAAATTGTTAGAGAGTCTTTTGTCCATCACAGTTGAGTATCGGTATTAGACCAATAATCATATTTTGGTAATTCAGAACCAAAAAGGGCATTGTGACTCCATGGGGGCCCATGGACCCAAATATCCACTGTGACAGTCTGGAACCTCATGGAACCAAGGGGTCTTTGTGACACTTCAAGGTCTCAGGGAATGAAGAAGTGCAAAGATCTCAAACATTCCTTGCAGGATTCTGCCTTGAGGAAAGGGAACCTCCTCAGTGGCACCTTGGGCTGGCACACACCTGGGAAGTGTGTCTGTTTGCAGTGAGGAAAATTAAAATTTTTAAATTGCTCAAAAAATTTAAAAAAGGCAAAAACTCCTCCCTATCATTTATCATCAGTCCTGGCTCACCAGGGAGGTCCCAGATGGCTGAAGGTGCCCATCCCCAAGAAGGGCTGGAAGGAGGATCTGGGGAACTCCAGGCCTGTCACCTTAACCTCGGTGCCCAGCAAGGTGATGGAACAGATCACCTTGAGTGCCATCACAGGGCACCTGCAGAATGGCTGAGGGATCAGAGCCAACCAGCGTGCAATTCAGTATTTGCATTGATGATCTTCATGAGGGCATTGATTGCAACATCAGGAAATGTGCAGATGACACCAAGCTGGGTGTGAGTGTTGATCTGCTGGAGGGTAGGGGGGCTCTGCAGAGGGACCTGGACAGGCTGGATCCAGGGCCCAAATCCAACCAGGTGAGGTTTAACAAGACCAAGTGCCAGGTCCTGCACTTTGGCCACAACAACCCCTGCAGCGCTCCAGGCTGGGGAGAGAGTGGCTGAAGAGCGGCCAAGCAGAAAGGGAGCTGGGGGCATTGATGGACAGCAGGCTGGACATGAGCCAGCAGACTGCCCAGGTGGCCAAGAAGGCCAATGGCACCTGGCCTGGATCAGGAATTGTGTGGCCAGCAGGACAAAGGCAGTGGTTCTTCCCCTGTGCTCATAATTGGTAAGGCCACACTTTGAGTGCTGTGTCCAGGTCTTGGCCCCCAATTTAGGAAGGACATGGAGGGGCTGGAGAGTGCACAGACAAGGGCAACAAGGCTGGTGAGGGGTCTGGAATGCAATTTTTGTGAGGAATCGCTGAGGGAGCTCAGCTTGTTTATCCTGAAGAAGAAGAGGCTCAGGGGTGACAAGGTGCTGTCAGGGCACAGGTAGGACTTGATGATCACCAAAGACTTTTCCAGCCTGGCTGATTCTGTGATTCTCTGAAACCATCCCTGCAGCAGTTGCAGGTTGAGCCCTGGGTCTTCTCTTCAGAAGGTCCAACAGCCCAGGTCCCTCAGCTTCTCCTCACTACCCTAAAGCCCATCCTGTCAGTCCTGCAGAGCCTCTCCAGCCCCTCCTCACTGCCCAGAACAGGGAGCTCCACACCCAGACACACCAGCCCAGATGTGCCCCCCTGGCCTGTGGTGCCTGTGGCAAGGGAGCTGCAGGAGGCACTGCAGGACCCTGCAGACAATTCCTGAAGAACTTGTAGGATGATACTGCTCCCCAAGGGATGTTCCCATGGTGCCAACTCAAAAACTGAAATGGGAAGTGCAGCCATAGAGGAATGGGAAAATAGGGATGGACTGTTTGCAGGGGACTGGACACGGATGGGCAAGAGGTGTAAATGTGAATCAGGAAAGAAGAAAGAAAGGAAAAGTGAAGCAGAAGAAATGCTCAGGGATGTGTGGGGGTGGCTGCCAGGCAGCCCTGGCTCTGTGCAACACTGTCTGCAGTGGGACTGGAAACTCACAGCTCATGGGAACAAACTTTCTGGCTGACTTCAAAGGCCATGACAAATATGAGTGGTTTCCCTTGTGTTCCCCAGCCCTTGCTGGCCCCAGGGGCTGATGGCATTTGTGCTCACTCAGTTCCATCTCCCCACAGCAGCACCATGGGGGTGCTGACACCTGCTCTGTGCAGTGCAAACAGGGGCTCCTGAGCTAGTGCTGCCGTGTCTGTGCCTGCAAGGATGCGGCACCTGTGTGAGCTGGGGGAGAGGCCAGGGCTGCAGTGGGGGGATGTTGTTGGCAGGTGCATAAGGACGCTCTGGGACACTGCACTGGGCTGTCCAGCGCAGTGGGGATGGATCAGCCCCTGCTCTGCTGCTCCTTGCCAGGGTCTCCCCCTTGCAGGGACCTTGCAGAGCACCAGCCATGCTGTTTGCCCCCAGCCTGCCCACGGCCAGCCTGGGGCTGCTCACAAGGGTTTTCTCTGCTCAGCATTGGCCTGGACAAATGTTGTGAAGAGAGCCTGGCCAAGGAGCCTGGAGCCCCCAGGCCCTGCCCTGAGGCATCAGCGCTGCCCCAGCAGTGCCCATGGCCTGTCCCTGCTGCAGCCCCGGTGCTGCCACCCCCAGGGCTGTGCCCGGCCCCGAGAGCACTCAGGCCCTGCAGCAACACGAGGGGCAGGAGGGCAGCAGGGCAGTGGCACAGGAGCAGCACTGGCAACACCAAGTGCTGCAGCTGCTGGGCACAGCTGCTGTGCCAGCACTGATCTGCCCCAGCTCTGCACACAGATATTGCTGCTGCAGCTCCAGAGGAGGGAACAGGAAGGGCATCTCTGGAGGAATTTTGACTAGCACATCTTATTTTCTTCATTGAAAGCTTCTGAGAGCGCAGTTCCTTATTGAAACAGTCTGTAGATTTCAGTTTATTAGAAGTGAAACAGAAAGAGAAATGGCAAAAAAAAAAGACCTTTATTTGAGGAAAATATTTAAAAATTTAAAATGACACACACACACACACAAAAAAAAAAAAAAAAAGCCTGCAACCAAATATTAAAGTGCTATCAAAATTTACTTTTTTCCAAGTGATTTTCAGAAATTGCCACTAAGTTAATGCTTCTGAAATAATTTAGTCATCAGTCTCCACACTGCACCCTTGAGCTCCTGGTTCCTCAGGTTGTAGATGAGGGGGTTCAGGGCTGGAGGCACCACCGAGTACAGAACTGATACTGCCATATCCAAAGATGGCGAGGACATGGAGGGGGGCTTCAGGTGAGCAAATGTGGCAGTGCTGAGAAACAGGGAGACCACGGCCAGGTGAGGGAGGCAGGTGGAAAAAGCTTTGTGCCATCCCTGCTCAGAGGGGATCCTCAGCACAGCCCTGAAGATCTGCACATAGGAGAAAACAATGAACAGGAAAACCCCAAATACTAAACAGGCACTAAGAGCAATGAGCCCAAGTTCTCTGAGGTTTGAGTCTGAGCAGGAGAGCTTGAGGATGTGTGGCAGTTCACAGAAGAACTGGCCCAGGGCATTGCCATGGCACAGGGGCATGGAAAATATATTGGCTGTGTGCAGCAGAGCATGGAGAAAGGCACTGGCCCAGGCAGCTGCTGCCATGTGGGCACAAGCTCTGCTGCCCAGGAGGGTCCCGTAGTGCAGGGGTTTGCAGATGGACACGTAGCGGTCGTAGCACATGATGGTCAGGAGATAATAATCTGCTGACATGAAGAAAAGAAAGAAGAACACCTGAGCAGCACATCCTGAGTAGGAGATGGCCCTGGTGTTCCAGAGGGAATTGTGCATGGCTTTGGGCACAGTGGTGCAGATGCAGCCCAGGTCAGTGAGGGCCAGGTTGAGCAGGAAGAAGAACATAGGGGTGTGCAGGTGGTGGCCGCAGGCTACAGCACTGATGATGAGGCCGTTGGCCAGGAGGGCAGCCAGGGAGATGCCCAGGAAGAGGCAGAAGTGCAGGAGCTGCAGCTGCCATGTGGCTGCCAATGGCAGCAGGAGGAAGTGGCTGATGGAGCTGCTGTTGGACATTTCTGCAATATGGGCATGGTGAACCACTGAGAGAAGACTTCTACAAGCTGGAAAAGATTTTTTTGAGTGAATCCTGTGCAATTATATTGTGAATCCTCTCAAAATTACTTCTCTTCCTGTGGAGGAACTTCAGTAATTTTTTTTTTTTTTTAATACCAATTTTGCACTGCTGAGTTACTGCCTCTTCTTCAGCATTGCTCTCAGCCTGAACTCTGGGGAGTCTAGAGGGAAAACAGGGCTCCTGTGCCCCCATTGCAGTCAGACATGCTGGTCCCACACAGCTGCCCTGTGCTCATTACACCCCCCACTATTTCACAGTCATCAAAATTTTACAGTGTGCTGGAAAAACAGAGTGGATTCTTTGAAGGCTCCAGTTTCAAAGTCAATTTTCCTAAACCCTTCTCTCTTTCCCTGTGCAGCTGGACTTAGAAAGATATCCAGGGCTGTTCTGGCTCTTTGCTGCCTGGAGTTGTGCCTAGTAGGAGCTGTTTCTCTGTTTCCAAGGCCTGATATCCCTGTACGCCTGCCAGAGCCCAGCCCAGCCCTTGGGGCGCAGTTCTGCCCTGCACACCCCTCCCAGCACAGGGCACTGCCCTGGGGCACCTCCCTGTCAGCAGGGCCTTAAGGGCAGCTCAGACAAACTGAGATGCTGCAAGCCAAGGTGCTGCTGCTGCTGTCTGTAACCAGAGGAGGGTGAGGAGGCACTTGGTGAGGGAGATGTGAGGCAGATCTGCTGATGCCCAGTGGGACAGTGCAGGAGTCTCAGTGACAAAGACACACCTGACAGCCCCTTTCCCTTTCCTTGAGAGAAAGCTGAGAGCATCCCTGGACATGCAGCACCATCTGCACAGCAGGAGGAATCTGCCCTGACCGGGGTTGCTCCTTCCACCCTCCAACTTCTCCCCATAATCCATGGGGAGCTTCCAGGCAGGCTGAGAGCTGTCCCTGGCAGGTGGCACATGACCTAAGCTGGTCAAGAGCCCTGAGGGCTGCAGGAGCTGCTCTGCAGGAGAGCCCTGGGCAGCCCTGGCTGCAGCCCCAGCTTCATCCTCTGCAGCTGTCCCTGGCAGCAGGACCCGTCCTGCCCTGTCCCTCTGACGGTGCCCAGGGCAGCCCTGCTCTGCAGCACATCCTCCTCCTCCTCCTGTGACTCAGAGAAACTGGGAGAGTCCTCCTGACACATCCCCCACACTGTGGGCTGTGCTGGCTCCAGGAGATCCCTCCAGGAGCACAGGGGACATTGCTCTGCACCCACACACTCACCATGTCCAGGGCTGTGAAGACGTTTCCCCAAGTAAAGTCTCAGCTCAATGTCTTCCCAGTCCGGATTGCCTTTAGCCTGTCTGTGCCTGGCTCCTGTCCCCTCAGTGCCTGCAGGCAGTGCCCTCAGCCCTGCTGGGCTGGGAGAAGAGCTGCTCCTCAGCAGAAATGTCTTTTTGAAGCTTTTCCTGGTTGCCATTATCTCCCTCTGTGCCAGGAGACACAACACAACGACTTGGATGACCCTCTCAGGGGTTTGGTCTTTTTTAAATTAGATTCAGTCCCTGAGAGAATGTTTTTCAAAAATCCTCTCAAGAACTCAAAATTAAATTGAAACTCGAAAGTTTCTTGAACTTTTAATGGGTCTCACTGAGAGACAGGACTGAGAAAGTTCCCCAAGGTATAAGTTAGAGCAGAACAATGGAGGCATTGGTGGCAGGTAGGAACAAGGAAAGTGAAGGTGTCTCTGATGCTGAGAAAACCTGGAGGTGTTTCAGGAATGCAAAGGACCAAGGCCTGAGCCCCAGCCCCTGGCAAGGCAGATCCTGTCCCTCCCTCATTGCTCAGGGCTCTTCCCGGGGCACTGGGCTCTGGGGATGTGCAATGACAAGGGCAGGATCATGGAGCCGCCGCTGCCAGGATGCTGAGCAGGGACAAGGAGGCAATGAGGCCCCAGCACAGCAAGGCTCACTTGTCCCCTGCTGGCCTCAGGCCCAGGGCCAGCAGCCATGGCCCAAGTGCTGCAGCAGTTGGCTCTGGCAGGGCCTTTCATCTGCTGCCCATCCCTATGCCCTCTGCAGCCCAGGCTGTCCTACAGTGTCCATGCCTTGCACCTCTGTCCCTGCAGGCTGTCGTCATCTCCCAGCTGCCCCACCTCGCTGGCCCCTTCCTTTACTGACAGCTCTGCATTCTGCCTGCCTCTGTCTGGGCACACAAAGCCTTGGGATTGATACAAAAAGGTTAAATTCCATTTTATACTGTGCCTGTGAACTTTTAGCACAGGATCAAGGCATGCAGGGGCTGTTTTCCCAGCAAGTATGGTTGGAAAACAGTAAGAATACACCTGAATGAAGGGTGTAGTTACAGAGAAATCAAGGACAAATTCTGGGAACTTGGGGTAGATTTAATGGAAATCGGTAAATTGTAATACACATGTAGTGACTGAATATAAACAACTCAGTTATAGAATCAATTGTCCACATAATGTTAGTAATTATCCCACATTGGACCTCAGGCATGAATAAATGATATCCTCTTCAACACCAAATTGGAGTTAAGGAGTCTTATTCTGGTATTTCAGGATGTGGCTGCAGTGGCCTCTCAGAATTGAGGATTCAATTGTGACACCTTGGAACCTCATGGAACCAAGAGGCCATTGTGATGCAGGAGACCCTCCTGGAACCAGGGACACCATTGTGACACTGTGGAATCTCATGGAAACAAGGGGCCGTTTTGATATTTCCTTGCCTCATGCAAGCAGCAGCCACTGTGACACCATGGGGCCACATGGAGCCAAGGGGCCATTGTGACACTGGGGATCCAAGAAAATCACTGTGACACTGAGGAACCTCATGGAACAAGGGTCCATTGTTACATTGTAGAGCTCTGTGGAACCAAGGGGATCATACAGAGACTGTGGTGCTCCATGAAACAAAGGGGCCATTCTGATATTGCCTGGCCTCATGGAACCAAGGGGACAATTTTAACACCAGGGGGCCTCCTGGAGCAATGGAGACTATTATGACCTAGAATCACAGGATTAACGAGGTTTGAAAAGACCTTTGAGATGTTTAACTCCATCCTATGACCTAACGTCACCTCATCATCTATACCATGGCACTGAGTGCTTCATCCAGTCTCTTTTTAAATGCTCTCAGGTGTGTTGACTCCACCATCTTCCTGGGCAGAAACTTCCAGTTCCCAATCACTCATTCAGTGAAAACTTTTTCCCTGATGTCAAACCTAAACTTCTGCTGGGGCATCTTAAGACTGTGTCCTCTTGTTCTGTCAGTGATTGCCTCTGAGAAGAGACCAACCCCCACCTGACTACAACCTCTGTTCAGGTAGTTGTAGAGAGTCTCACAAGAGACCAGTGTAACCACTGGGATCACTATAGCACAGCAGGGAATCAAAGGGACCACAGTGACAGTGTGGGGCTCCATGGGACAAAGGAGCCATTCTGGCATTGTGGAACCAAGGAGAGCTTTGTTACACTACAGGGCCTCATGGAACCAGGGAGATCGTGATGACACTTCGAGGCCTTGTGGAAGCAAAGGACCATTGTGGCACTGCAGGGCCTCATGGAAGCAAGGGCACAAGAGCGACCCTGTGAGCTCCAAGGGACCAAGGGGCATTCTCACACTGCAAACCAAGAAGACCATTGTGATACTATGGGGCATCATGGAACTGAGGGTCCATTGTGACACAGCATGGCCTCATTAAACCATGGAGGCCATTTTTACAATTTGAAGCTTTGTGAAACAAAAGGGCCATTGTTGTATTTCAGGGCCTTATGAAACCAAGGAATCCATAGTGACACCGCGGGGCTCATTGGAACCAGGGGGCCATTGTGACAATGTGGACTGTCATGGAATCAATGGTCTGTTGTGACACTGCAGGGTCTCATGGAACCATGGAGATTATTGTGATACTTTGCAGCCCATGGAACCAAGGAGTCCGTTGTGACACTACAGGTCCCCATGGAACTAAGGATTCCTGTAACAGTCCAGGACCCCATGGAACCAAAGGTCCACTGTGACCCTGCAGGGCCTCATGGAATCCTGGAGGCCATGATGACACTTTTAGGTCTTGTTGAATCAAGGGGCTCTGCAGAGCCCCATGGAACCAAGGAGAGCCTTCTGACATTGTGAGTCCCCAGGGAACCCAGGGTCCATTGTTATACTGTGGTGTGGGAAATGCAGCCACGGAGAGTTCTCAGGGTATTGTGCATACACGACCAGAGATAGAGATGGATGCAAGGTTTGACCTAAGACCCTGGAGAAAACTGAGAGAATTAAAGCATTAAAGTGAGATGGACATAAAACAAGAATATAAGTTGATAGTTTAAGTAAAAATACATTTTAAGCCAACAGAAATATGCATTATGTAAGCAAAGCAGTATATTAAGCAAGATAGTAAAATATTTTAAAGTTTAGCAATAGAACCTGTTATAAAGTTAGCTAGAGGTTTAAGATGTATCAGTCTAAGTTTGTGAAGTGTTATATGATTGGTTAAAAATGACACACTGCAGCAAAGACCTGGAAAGCAAAGCATTTAATGATTGGTATAAAAGGATGCTAGCAAGCTTTGTAGAAGTATTTGATTGGCTAAAAAAATATATGTACCAGGCATCGTAACTAAGCATTAAGTTGCTTCTGGTATTGTGTTGCTGAATCTAACACCTTTAATGTCTCACCCTTTGATGAGGCTGATGCTTTGAGGCAATAAACCATCTTTTATAATGTCTGTCAGTGGCCCCGTCTCTTGTAATATTTATATCCCAATACTGTGGTACCAAGGAGAGCCCTGTGACACTGCAAGGCCTCATGGGAGAAGGGGAGCCCATTGTGACACACCAAGGACTCGTGCAGCCAAGGGGCCATTGTGACACTTCAGGACTTTACGGAATAATGGAGACCATTGTGACACTCAGCGGCCTCATGGAACCAAGGATCCAATATGACACTACCATTGTGACACTGCAAAGCCCCATGGAAACAAGGGGCCACTGTGACACTGCAGGGCCCCATGGATCCAAGGAAACAGGTAACAGGTCTGGTTGGCTTGGCCTGACTGATCCAACTGCCCTTGGCATATCATGTGAAAAGAGAAGACAAAGGACTGTGCATGATTCAATGTGAATCAAGCAAAAGCCATTTATTGTGCTTTTAAACATTGTTTACATTTACTTCTTATCTTGGATTACACATTCACACATTACTTAATTGGGAGCTCCACTTTGTCCACACATCTCTTGATTGATAGCTCTATATTGTCCATGAGACACGCACACATCTTTTTCTTCATCTAATTGGTTGATACCAAAAGCTTCTTTCTTCTTATAGCATCAGCTTTTTTTATCCGCAGAGATGACTTAATTCAGAAAGTTAGGCTGGTTCATTTAGTACATATCTGTTTTCCTGTAAATATGATCCTACAATTCCCCATTCTTTCTCTTTAACCAGCCAAATCTCCTTTATAGTATTCTCAACCATGTTCATAATTCCCTAAGTATACATGGCACAATCACTAATAACAACACTATTGCAATCAACACAGTAAGTCCCTGGATCAGAATATCTTTCAACCATCTAGTAATTCCTCAACCTTGAAGCCATTCTCCAAATCCTCCATCCCTCACTGTCAATATTTTCATATTCTCTTTCAATTGTGCCAGTTTCCAGTAAATTTTGAATGATCAGAAAGGTTCATACAACACAGCCCCTCAAAATTCTCACACTCAAGTCCTTGAGCTAACAGTAAAAAATCAATACTGTTCTATTTGGTAAAGTTGAATGCCTTATGCTACCTACGTCAGTTAAAAGCAGAGGTTAATTTTGTTTACTGGCCCAGGAGCCTAATTTGTTGAGCTTCTTAAGTGCATTTCCGGCTGCAACTCAGGGTAAAAACTAAGAATTCAGAACATGCATAGGTTCATCCCAAAACAACTGTATCATCACAATCTGGGTTTAACTGATTTACATCTCTCTTTTTCCTTGCCTTTGTTACATCCATGTGCTGGATTCAGTAACTGCTTATGGTCTGACCTAAACGTGGTCTATTTTCCAATACTAACTGTGGCAATTTGACACAAATCAATCTACCTTGTCCACCATACCAACTCTTGCACAGGTATTAACATCAGTCTAGCTATCTGCCTACTATCAAAAGGAGTTAAGTATGATCCAGTAAAAATATTGCAAATAAAGGTTTGTGTATAGGGAGATGTTAACCCATACTGCAAAATCTACTGTTAAGCTTCTTTAATAATTTTCCACTCTAGTGCAAATCACGTATTTGGATGCCTCCCTCCATTCCTGTAATTCCACCCCCCTCCCCCCCCCTGCTGTATTTGATACACCATTGGAATAAATTCACCCTCAATGACTGCATCCTTAATCTGTTCTTTCCAATCTGGGAATAACCGTTGTCCCTGGCTCATCCATCTTTGTATTCTAAATCCCTGTCAGCCGGTCCATGACTGCCATGACGTCTTGTATGAATTGCTCATGCAGTTTTCGTTGTTGTTCCAGCTCCTGCCATTTCTTAAATAACTCCAATTCCCATAAATGTTGATCACCCATCGCATGCCAAGTATACTGGCCAGAGGGTGATGGCAGAGTTCACGGAGGCAGTGGTGGGTACAGGTGGAGGGAGCGAGTGGCATGTTGTGGTGGAGGGATTGCAGCTCCCTGTCCCTTGGGCTCCATTTCCATTGGCTTATTTGGTGCTGAGCTCGATGCCTCTTGAGGGTTAACAATGCCTGAGTCCTGTGCTAGAGAAAAGTTCTGTAGTGTCTGTGACCCTCCTCCTTTTGCTTCTTCCAGCAGTGGTGCCGATGGAGGAGCAAAGGAAGGAATGCAGAATTTGGCAAGCTCACACAAATACTTTTATGGGATATGTGGACTTCCAGTTCTGCACCAGAACAGCAAATGCTCCAGAGGCAGCATTTCATTCTGCCTTCATTTCCCAGATTACAGTAATTATCAGTTTCCAAGTTGTTGCTAATTCTTTTGCCTCCTTTGATACATTACTTACTTCATGCCACAGAAGCTGTTTTATTTGTCCCATGACCCCCATGTCCCAATGCAACATTCGCTTCAGCAGACACTCTGTGTTCCCTGCTCCATAATAACATTTTTGTAAGGATACCCTCATCATAATTTAACCCCTTTCTTAGAAAAGATATGGAGGAGAAGCTTCACTATTGCACTTTCTTTAGTTAAATTTTCTCCCATCTCCTCCTCTCAGCTGCTCCCCTCACTGGGCACCAGTTCCAATGTACATTAGTCAGTCCCAGGCCATCCTCTGACCTGCCAGTCTCAGTCCCTCGGAGCTGTGCTCCACCCGGGCTCTCCTTCCGAGTTGTTCTGCTACCTTTCCTCCCATTTAGATCATGTCAGGGTAAACATCTGAGGAGAGGAGACAAAGGACTCTGCATAATTCAATGTGAATACAGCAAAAGCCATTTATTGTGCTTCTAAATATTGTTTATATTTACTTCTTATCTCAGATTACACAGTCACATATTATATAATTGGTAGCTCTATATTGTCCACAAGTCAAGCATGCATCTTCATCTAATTGCTTGATATCATAGGCATAATTTTACTCTGGTTGACATCCCTATGTTTATCAGCAAATTTCTGCTTCTTCATTCTTCTAACATCAGCTTTTTTTATCCACAGAGATGAGTTCATTCAGAAGGTTAGGCAGGTTCATTAAGTACATGTACATTTCCTATCAATATGATCATACACTGTGCTGCTCCACTTGTGCCTGGCCCAGCTTTGTGTGGGGCAGATGGCAGAGAAGGGGCAGCTGCCTCCCAGCCCAAGCCCAGGGACCTCTCCAGCCCCGGGGCTTGGGGCACCGTCAGCACCCGCTGCTCCAGCTGTTGCATCTAGATGTTGCTTGGGGTAAAGGAGCAGGAAAGACCTTTGCAGGTTTTACAGAGACGTTTATTGCAGCCACGCATGCTTCGTACAGGGTTTGGGGACAAAGGCAAAAGAGCTTGTGGGGGTCCAGGTTGTTTCATGGGATCAGCAGGCGGGGAAATTCTTAGGTACCAATTGCCAAGGGACAGGAGGTGTCCAAGGGAGGGGTTAGAGTGATAAGGCCAACAGGGGAACAGAGTAGGAGTGATCAAAAGGATGACTGACAGGGAGAGGGCATGGGGTTGACCCAGGGAACAGAACAGGGGTTGCATTCCCTAGTTGGGAACACCTTTCTGGGTCTCCACATCCAGCCACCATTTCTGCTGGCACTGACAGCAACACCCAAACTGGCTGATCCCGAGCGAGCAGCAGTGCCTGGATCTGACCCCTGACTCTGGGGCAGGGCTGCCCAAATGACACCCACAGCAGCAGCAGCAGCAGCAGCAACAGCAGCACATGGAGCTGACTTTCAGCACAGCCCCTGCCACTCTCCCCTCCTGTGTGCAGTGGTGTCACAGCAGCCTGGGGCACCTGGGAGTCCCCAGTGCCAGCAGGGACTGGAGATGGCAGCCCTGGGCTCCTGCAGGAGTGCAGGGAACAGAGGTGGGGACTCCCTCTCATGTAGAGCTTCCAGATGGAAAAAGCTGCTGTGAGCAGGCAGCTCCAAGGACAAAGGAGGGGCTGGAGCCCTTGATCTGTGCCAGTTCCACAGCCCTGGCCAGCAGCCACCGAGCACTGGGAGAACAGAGGACGCAGCAAGAGGGACAAAACCAGTCAAGGGCAGAGACTGGCAAGAGCCAGAGCTGGGAGCAAGAACAGCTGCTTCATTGCACCCTTAGAGAAAGCTCTTGGCTGGTTCAAAGTGCTGAAAGGTGTGAAGGGCAGAGAGGAGACTACACCAAACAATTCTGCTGGTTCCACACCCTCCCCTCTCAGTGTCCCAGAAGGAATTGGATGAACTGTATTCTTCTGTCCATATTGTCTTGTTCAGCATGAGCAGCTTAGCACCAAAAGCTAAAGGAACTGAAGCCTTAGGCAACAAGAGCTGAGCAAGATGAAAATTTTTGACCAAAGTAATGCTGCCAACCAGAACCTAACAAAATCCAGCAGATAGAATCCTGGAATTTTAGAATCCTTTCTGTTGGAAAAGACCTCTGAGCACACTGAGTTCAGTCATTCACCCAGCACTGTCAAGCCCAGCAGTAAACCACATCCCTGAAGTGCCGAAGCCTGGACAACAGGCCCTGAGCCAAAGACAACCTCTGGATGAACCTTCCAACCAAAGGTTATCTTTGTATCCACTAATTAGCAAAATATGCATGGTCATTAGCACTCTGATAGATGTATCCACTCATTAGTAAAACATATATGGACCTTTCTGTATTTAGAAACTGGACAAGGTCATGAAATCTGACATCTGGCCTTGTTTGGGGGTGTGTGATCGAAGTCAGCTCCCTTGGTTCCTCCTTGAGCCCTGGTCAGGCTTTGGGAGGAACCCAAGAGGAGAATGAAACAGAATGAAGTATAGTAAATGACACTGATTCTTGAACTTGGTGTCTGTGTCTCTGCTGCTGACCCTGCCTATTGGTAAAATAAAACTGGTGTGCTCTGGCTTGAACACCACAAAATGTTGCTTTTTGTGTGTAGATGTAAGAAAACGGTCCTGTCTGAAATTCCCAGGTAGAGGGAAAACCTTCCCTAGAGTTTGCTGCCTCTGGGATGGGCTGAGGTCAGAGCATCATGAGAACAATGGGGAAGTCAGCTGAAAGAAGCTGAAACACTGGATGTATTAAAATGCATGCAAAAATTGCATATGGAAAAATGAAAAGCATTTGTGTGTTTGGGAAGATGAGGATGAATTTTAATAACAGCATCTCAGAAACAGCACCAACAGAGAGAATGATTGCTGTCAAAATGCTCCCACATGGAGTGACAGAAAAGGCTTTTAATCTTGAACTTGGATTTGTTTGTGCAAAGGAAAGAGTAATATTGTAATCAATAATTATATACATATATATAATGTAATAAAAATTTGATGTATGTACATTCACATGTATATAACGACATTGCAAAATAATGCTACAAATACTAACTTTTAAAGCTTTTCCTGCTCAGGGATGTAAAACTTAATACTCTATACAAAATGATTGGCCAGGACCCAAACATCACTAATGAACTCTGTGAGATTGTATACAACAAATGAAGGAGGAAGGGATGAAATTGGCAGTTTTTATAGCGTTTGCTGGCACTAGGTTGTGGAACGCTTTGTATGTTCCTTTTGAAAATAAAGTGAGTCAGACTACTGGGTTTTTCATACACCAGACCACCCACAAGCTGAAGCATTATTGAACAGATGAAGGGGTTGTTAAAAGAGCAGTTGGAAAAAAATAGGAGATGGAAAGATGTCACAATGAAAATCCCGTCTCACAGATGTACTCCATAAGCTTAACAATGGGCCCACTGGGGAATGGAAACTCCCTAGATGTGCATGGCTGCACCCAATTTGCAAATACAACCATGGACAGTGACACTTGGACTGCTTGGGAAATTATTCTGGGTGTGATGGCCCCTGACAAGGCTACCCCAGAGGCTGCAGGGCTGGACCTTTATGCATTAGAACTAGCTAGGATAAATCAGAAGCAAATGATCGTTGTCAATACCTCAAAAGAATTAGGATTCCTCCAGGACACTTTAGTTTGATAAATGCTGACTTGAGCTTGGCCTTGAAGTGTTCATGTTTTGGGAGGAGTAATCAGTGCAAATTATCAAGCAGACATTAAAGTAATTCTGTTAAACAATAGTGAACAATTGTATTATTTAACCCCATGGCAGGGTATTACAATTATTGATATTGCAGTTTTAAAACAACTGTAAAAAAAGGACAACCACATAAAATCACTGCTGTTCACAGAGATTAAGGGTTTGGATGCACCAGTCCTAATAACTGAGCCAGAGTGTAGGTGCAGAGGCCAAATGGCCCTCCTGAGCCAGCTGAAGGAACAGCTCTGGGGAAAAGCAACACTGTTTGAATCCTGAATCCTGGGTGAGAAGGATGGGAATATGTCCCTGCAGCCAAATGTTATGGCCATAACAAGTGGATGTTATGGGATACTGTTTTACAGATCCTGTAGCACCAAATCTCCCTGTTTGTCCCAACAGCTCCTTGGAAAATGCTCTGATCCATGGGGCTCCATGTGAAGGCTGATGTGATACGGGGCACTTCCACAGGAATTCCATCCAGAAGCCTGGGTGCCCTCAGGGACTGGGACCAGGCACCTCTGCAGCTGGAGGGGAAAGGACCCACCAAGCCTTGTCACCCACAGACAGCGTGGGAAAGCTGAACAGCAAAAGACCTTAGGGACATTATTCTGGAATTAAACAGATGTGAGCTCTGTGGACAACAGAATTATTGCTCCTAACATAAATGAGACTGAGGAAAAAGAATGAAGAAACATGTTTTTAAACTACTTCTGAAATCTGCAAGTTTTATCTTGATAGTCAGACAGAATCGTTGTTTGCCAGAAACATCTCTAGAGTTCTACCAAGAATTATTCATGAAAATGGTCATAAAAATGTCAAGATCAAAAGCAGACAAAATACTCAATCTAACAAATTGCTGTACACATTCTCAACCAGAGGGAAATCAAGGCAGAGCCATGGTTTGCCATGATTGTCATGGTTTGCTTTTTCAAAGTGAGCCCCGTGGTACATTTGGTGCTGAGCCCTTGAACCTCAGGGCCTGAGAGGAGATTGCATAAACCTTTCCAGGAGTTCAAGGTAGAAAAAAACCCCAAAGTGTCTCAAAGCATTAATGAGGTCCATCCCCAACACAGGCTCCTCATGGACTCCTTGGAGGAGACAACTGGAGGCCATGATTGCTGAAGAACCTCTCAGAGACTCAGAAAAGGAAAGAAAAAGGAAAGTACCTTAGAAAGCTGAAGTACCTTGAAGCATTAATGAGCCCCACTGAATGTTGTGACTGAGAAGGGCTCTCAAGAGACTAAATAAAGCAGATAATTGGAGGCCATGATTGCACAAAGCTCTCAGAGACTCCAAGGTAAAAGCAAATTCCAAAGTCCTTTGAAAAACCTGCAGTCCCTGGGAGCATGAAGGAGCCCCCAGGGCAATTCCTGACCAAGGCTCCCCAGGGACTGGTCCCAGCAGATTCCTGAGGCCACTGGGATGTGGGGGGATGCTGAGGGCAGCACAAGGGGTGACAGTGCCCAGCCTTGCTGGGGCTGTGCCAGGAGGCCCCAGTGGCTCAGGACAAGGTGTCTCCTCACAGGCCTTGGTGGCACAGAGCCTTCTGTGCCCCAGGGCACCAAGACATGGTTTCCTTTGTCCCCATCTGTAATTTCTGCCTCCAGTTCTCTGCTCTGATTGAGGCTTGGGGACACTTTCTCACTCATGTTCCTCAGTGGGCTACATTAAATCTTCAAGAAACTTTGGAGTTTGATTCTCACTTGGAGTTCTTGAGAGGTTTCCTAACAAACCATGGTTTTGCCTTAATTTCCCTCTGGTCTGTTGCAGGTCATTAGGAAGTTTTCCTATGATAGTTATGGATAAATATGTCAAAAAGCTTCTGAGAAATGCACATTCCCATTTTAAAGGGTGTATTTTATTACTGTTCTCTTTAGATAGACATGATTGCAGCATTCTGTGATTTGATCCAGGGTCTCTCCTCAGGAGGTGAGAGAAGCTCAGACAAGCTGTGCCTTGAGGTGTGACCCAGTGTGGACAACCTTGCTACACATTCCCCACCCCCATCCTGTCTGTCCTCATTCACCTGGGACCTGCTTGGCTTGCGTAATGGGCTTGTCAGGAAAAGTGGGGATTTTCCGTTTATTTTTTGAGGAATCCAAAACTTCTAATTTTCCCCATTTAAAACAGACATGTCCCTCAGACACAGCCCAAGGTGCCACCAAGGAGGTTCAGCGCCGGGGATTGGTGCTTCGGGGGCAGTGCCTAGAGTTGACACCATCTTTCCTTTCTCACTCTAACTCCCATCATGCCCTGCGGCCCAACTGAGCTCTATTAGAGCCAGGACTACAACACCCATCATGCCTCGCGCTCCACAGATTCCCAAATATCTGCCCCCGTATAAGAAACATCCAGACCCTCCAGGATCCCTAAATGCCCCCTCAAATCCCATTTGGCACCCTCCCAAAATGTCCCTGAATCCCCTGAATGCTCCCAAGCTCAGAGATGCCCGTTACAGGCACTTCTGGGAATTCATCTCCTGGCATCCCCCAGAAGCTCAGAACACCTCATAACACAGTCCTGTGCCTAAAACTCCAGCTGTGCCCTGCTCCCTAAATAGCCTGGTTAGAGCTCGCCAGGCTCCCCCCAAGTATTTCCAAACTGCATACATTCCACTCTGAGGATCTGAAGTCACCGTTCAGAGGCAAAAGTGTCCCCTAAGTGACCTCTCAGCCTCCAGAACCGCTCAGTTAGAGGCAGTTCCGGGACTACAGCTCCCATGATGCTCCGCGGATCATGCGGCATGCTAGTCCAGCCATGACTTCATCTCCTGTCATGCCCCGTGCCCCACTGAGATACATTACAGCTCCGCAACTCCCATAATGCTCCATGGCCACTTTAACTGTATTATACCTGTGCCTACAACTCCCATCATCCCCTGTGCCCCAGAGAGCCCCATCAGAGCCCCCCAAGTGCCTGCCTGGACCCTGAAAGGTCCCAGATTCCCCTCTCTCACCTCCAAGTGCCCTCCTGGACCCCCAAGTACCACTCTGAAGCCCAGACCTTCACTCAGGATCCCTAAATTTTCTCTTCGTGCCCACCCGATACCCCAAAATGTCTTCCCGTCCCTCAAGTTCCTTCTAAATTCTTTGCCCAGACCCAAAATTGCCCTGAATGTGCCCCAGAAATGTCTCCCTGCACTCCGAAGTGCCCAATTTGATGCTGTCTGAGAAAAAGATGATAATAAAGATGACAAAATAACTACAAATATTGCAAATTATCTTACAGAGGGAGGAATCAATAACCAACAGAGCTTATTTCATTAATGAAGGGAATTCTGATACTAAAAATAAATGACCAATAATTTTTTTGGTTGGCAGTAATGTATAGAGTCTTAACATAAAAACAGAAATTAGATTATAAAAATGTAGAACAGTAATATCATAAATAAGAAATTCACAATTATAATTTCAATATTTAATAACATTTTTATTATAAAAAGAAATGTATGAGGTTTTTTTATATTTCAAGAATTCAGTCCTGGGTGGGAGATATGACATGGTGAGGTTGGGGGTGAGGATCAGGTTGTCCAAACAGGATCAGCCTGCAAGAGGCTCTTTCTTCAATGTGCCCACAGCTCCTAAGGAGACATTCAGCATCAAGATGACTTGAGGAATGCTTCTATCACTTTCTCTCTGAACTGAAAAGTAGAAAAACGTTCCCTTGAGGAAAATAATTAATGAGATGCACTTTGAAATCTTCCTCCTTAACAGATTTCCAAACTGACTCCAAGAGACTACACAAACCCTTAAGACCTGAAGATAATTGAAGGAAGACAAAGAGCTTCTGAAGGCTTTCTGTATTTTAATGATCCCCACAGTGGATTTGGGGCTGAGTCCAGGACCCCAGGCACTGAGAGAAGCTTGAAGAAGTTGCTCAAGGAGGCAGAAGGAAAACTCCAAGTCCCTTGGAGCATCACTGGCCCCACTGAGGGCAGGGACTGCCAAAGGCTCCCCAGGGACTGGTGAGAGCAGATCTTTGAGGGCAGGACTGCAGGAGCCAAAGGCTGTGAGCAGGAACTGCAATGCTGAGCAAGGCCTGGGCTGGTTGGAGGCAGCAGAAAGGCCAAGGGCTGAGCCCAGGCCTGGCCCGGCAGGGCCTGTCCCTCACGGGTGGCTCGTGGCTGTTCCTGGGGCACTGGGATAGGAGGGGCAGCAAGGAAAAATGGCATCACCCTGTGTGACACTCCAGATGCTCATGGAACCAAGGGCCAGTGTGACACTGTGGGGCCTCATGGAAACAAGAGGCCATTGTGAGCCTGAGGGGCTGTAACACCCCAGAACACTGAAATACTGGGGGTAAACAAAGGGTTCTTTACTCGAGTTTGATGCACAGGTGAAACACCAGGCGGATGTTCTTAAGATGTCAAAATGACACAAAATTTTACTGGCAAAGTATAGAAAATCAAGGAACTTTGGAAAAGTTTTAATACAACATCCAATTCAACCTAAAACACTTATCAGGAAGTTCATTAATTTAGCCTATTTAAACCTGGAAACCTTTAAACACTTAAATTGTTGAAGTACCCAAAACTGTTCCATATAAAGTGCATTAGAAGGATTGGAAAGAGAGATAAAAACACAGATGCTCTGTAGAAAGACACACACATGGCTGCTAACTCCTCGGGTTCCAGTGTGGGTGAGACACAGCCCCCAGCAGAAGGCAGGGTACAGACCATGGGCTCAGCGCCTGCTCCGTGTTTCGAGCCTCTGGCCCTTTGTGGGCCTCCCTCCAGGTGGGACTTGTGATTGAGCCTTGGTCAGCACCAGCCCACTGTGTGACTGACTGACAGCTCATCCCGAGGTGTCTGGGACATTGATCTCATCCAGCCTCTGACAGCAACCACAGTGACACTGCAGACCCTTATGCAATCATGGGTCAGTTTTGAAAAGGACAGCAGAAGATCCAAAGACACCATGGAGACACCATGGAACCTCATGGAACTGAAGCAACCGCTGTGACACTCTGGTGCCTCATGGAATCAGGAGGACTCTCAGAACCCCTGTGGAATTAAGGATCAGTGATGAACCTGTGAGGGCCATAGAACCAGGGAGCCATTGTGACACAGCGGGGCAACGTGGAATCCAGAGGCCATGGTGACACTGCAGGACCTTATGGAAGCAAGGGGCCATTGTGACACTACAGAAGCAAGGAGAATATTGTGACAAGGAGAATATTGTTTCACTAAATGGACTTATGGACTCAAAGAGACCATGGTGACACTGTGGGGCCCCACAGAACGAAGGGAACACAGAACAGGTCTGGTTGGCTGGGCCTCCAGGGGCCACCTGACAGGTCTGACTGACATTGGCATGTTGAGGGCCTCTTCTCATCTGCTACTGAAATACTGGGGCTTTGGGCTTTCCTTCCTATCGAAAAGCACTGTCATTCTCCTCTAGGTACCCTTGGTCAAAGCTGGGAATTCTCTCCTGTGTCCTGTGTTGGTTTCATGTGATGGGGGGGGGGGGGGGTGGAGCTGCCTGAGGGAAAGCAAGACGAGACAGGGGAACAGGAGGAGCTGTTCCATCTCTTAGGGCTTCCCCTGTGAGCTGCTGGAACCAATCAGAGAGCTGATTTAGTAGTGGACATCTCAGGAAATCAATTAAAAGTAGTTTTGCTTTCACAAATCACATTGGATTGAGTTAACTAACTCTCTTTCAGCTTCTGGATCCCGGGAGATGCACTGGCCTCTGGCCGGGGCACCCCCCCCCCCCGTCTCCCCCCCCCAGCTTTGAGCCCAGAGGGAGGCCTGGACCAGCACCCTGGCACCTGCTCTGCGTGGAGCCCCTGGCCAGGCCCTGGCCTGGGGGCCCCCAGCTCCACATGGCCCCAGCCACATGGCTCTGGCATGGCCCCGACCTCTGCCCTGGTGGTCCCCGGCTCTGCTTGGCTCTTTGCTCAGCTCATCTTGGGCCGGCTCCCCTCTCCACGTGGCATGGCCAAGCGGGGGAATTGGGGAGCCACCAAAATCTCTCCCTTCCCTCCCCTCCCCACCCTGCCATTCTGCAAGAAGAGGCCCCCAGCTCCCCACATGACCTCTTCACAATCTGGATACAATTTTGACTCTTTTTAATGCCTAGATAAGAATCTCCATCTACTGAGCTCCCCTGAATGTGAAGAAATAAAGCATGGAAATTATAGAGGTCAGCGGAATGAAGATAAAGTTCCTGGTGGGAAGAGATTTAAAAGACACAACTGATAAGTAGCTGAAAACATTTTATTATGGGCTAAGGGAATTGTGACTACACTAAAATTTCTTTAAACTGTGAAATATACTTGGGGAGGTTTGGATGCTTGAGAAGAAGACTTTTTGCCTGGGAGAAATGGAGCTCTCTCTGTTCTGGGACTGAAATATGAACAGAGATATTTGGTAGAGAAGAAGATGAAGAGAATTTTGTTTTTCAGCAGCCTTGCTTTAAAAGTGGTACCCCAAGTGTGTAACATAATGCATAGCAAAGCTCTGGAAGGACTGTGAAAATGAGAGGAGAGGAGAGTCATAATCTGCAATATTTTCCCATGCGGATGAAGATTGTGGAGGTGAAGACACCCCCTAAGCCTAAACTAAAAACAGAACTTTTCTATCTTAAGTGAACTGAAATGATTATTTAAGTAGATAACAGACTGAAGTGTTCTCTATATGTTGTTGTTAAGGAATGTGGAATGAAGGAAGGGAGAAGAGGAAACAATCTAGGAATCTTACTCTGAATACTTTTTCTGTTATTAATAAATTTCTTCTTGTACCTTTTAAAGTTTTAAGCCTGTCTTGCCTATGCTCCTAAATCCTATCTTTAAAAGAAATTAAATATATTAGAATTGGCAAAACAAAAGTCACACCATGACATCTCCAAAATTCCCTAAATCCAAGGACAGCTCTCAGACAAAAGCTGCCATGACTGACAAGTCTGCCTGGCCTTGGCTTCCTGAGGGCTGGGTCTCATCTCTCTTTGAAATACTGGAGTGTTTCCCAATGAAAAAAGCTCTTCTTCCATTCCAGGCACTCACAACCAAAAATTGAGACTCCACCTCCAAAAATTCCTATGTCCAAGGGTTTCCCCCAGATGAAAGGTGTCAGGAGAAACAGGTTTGGCTGGCTTGGCCTATGGTGATCACCTGTCATCTTCTTCCAAAGCACTTGGACTTCACATTTTTCTTTCTTCTAGGAAAAAGCTATCCTTCTCAACCAGGTGCCCATGTCCGAAACTGGGATTCCACTTCCAAAACTCTGTATATTCAAGGATTACTATCAGGTGAAAGCTGCCAGGACAGAGAGGTCTGGCTGCTCTTTGCCTCTTGGGGGCTGACTCTCACCTGATTTTGAAACACTGGGGCTCAGTGCTTTCCTTCTTATGGGAAAAAACCTGTCCCTCTCATCAGTGCAGATAGAGCTGAAATTAGGAATCCATCTCTAAAATTCCATGTATCCAAGGATTGCTTTCAGACAAAAGCTGCCAGAACAGAGAGGTTTGGATGGCTATGGCCTCTGATGGCCACTTTTTATCTGTCTCTGAAGCACCAGTGTTCTGTGCTTTCCTTCCTTTGGAAAAGAACCGTCCTTTTCCTCCAGATGTCCATGTCTGAAAATGGTATTCTGCCATGAAAATTTCATTACTCCAAGGATTACTCCAAAAAAAAATCTGCAAATACCATCAAGTCTGGCTGTCCTTGGCCTCTGGTGACTGCCCCTCATCTGCTTCTGCAGCACTGGGGTTCAGTTTTTTCCTTCCTATGGTGACCTTTGTGACACAGAGGGGACCCCATGCAACCAAGGACATCACTGTGGCACTGCTGGGCCGCATGGTCCCAAGGGGCCGGTGTGAAGCAGCAGGGCTTTGTGGAACCAAGAGGCCATTGCTGCATTACAGGGCCTTGTGCAGCCGAAGGGCTGTTGTGATCCTGCAGGGTACCATGGATCCATGGAGACCATTGTGGCATTGCAAGCCCCCATGGAATCATGGAGACCATTGTGACACTGTGGGGGTCCACAGAACCAAAGGGCCATTGTGAACCTGCAGGGCCTCATGGAAACAAGGGGCCATTGTGACACTGAAGAAGCAAGGAGAACATTGTGACACTGTGGGGCCCCATGAAGCTGAGGGGAGATAGAACAGGTCTGATTGGTTTGGCCTCCCAGGGGTGACTTGACAGATCCAGCTGACCTTGACATCTCAAGGGCTGTCTCTCATCAGCCCCTGGAGCACTGAGGCCCTGTGCTTTCCTTCCTATGGAAAAGAACTGGTCTTCTCATCCAGGGGATATGGACAAAACTGGAATTTGGCCACCTAAATTCTACCTATTCAAGGACTACTCCCAGACAAAAGGAGCCAGAACAGAGAGGTCTGGCTGGCCTTGTTCCTCTGGTGATTTTCTTACGCTATGAGGTGATAGTTTTCATTTCAACACACCTTGGAGAGGGCCCAGAGATCTCCAGAGGTGGGGTTTGGAGGCCTCAAGCAAATGACCAATATATAATGACGATAGACCTCAGTGCTCAGTGGAGTGGAGACTGAGGACAGCAGAGGAGAGCCCTGGAAGGGATTGAAGGGCCATTTCAGAGATGGTGGATCCTTTTGATATAATGAAAAACAGACAGAGAAATAAAGGATTCATGCCAAGAACTGCTGAGGCAATCCAGACTGAACACAAGGAGAAAGGAATTTCTCTCCCGGGGAAGGGTTGGCGCGCAACACGTCCTCCAAAAGGAGTCTGGAGCAGCCCAAGGCTTTGTGTGGCCAAGCAGAGGCAGGCAGAATGCAGAGCTGTCAGCAAAGGAAGGGGCCAGTGAGGTGGGGCAGCCGGGGGATGAGAACAGCCTGCAGGGACAGAGGCGCAGGGCATGGACACTGTAGCACAGCCTGGGCTGCAGAGGGCACAGGGATGGGCAGCAGCTGAAAGGCCCTGCCAGAGCCAACTGCTGCAGCACTTGGGCCATGGCTGCTGGCCCTGGGCCTGAGGCCAGCAGGGGACAAGTGAGCCTTGCTGTGCTGGGGCCTCATTGCCTCCTTGTCCCTGCTCAGCAGCCTGACAGGGGCCGCCCCATGATCCTGCCCTTGGCATTGCACATCCCCAGAGCCCAGTGCGCCAGGAAGAGCCCTGAGCAATGAGGAAGGGACAGGATCTGCCTTGCCAGGGGCTGGGGCTCAGCTCTTGGCCCTTTGCATTGCTGAAAATCATCCAGGTTTGTTCAGCGTCAGAGACACCTTTACTTTCCTTGTTCCTACCTGTCACCAGTGCCTCCATTTTTCTGCTCTATCTGGTACCTTGGGGAAAGTTCTCAGTCCTGTCTCTTAGTGAGACGCATTAAAAGTTCAAGAAACTTTCAAGTTTCAATTAAATTTTGAGTTCTTGAGAGGATTTTTGAAAAACATTCAGGGACTGAATCTAATTTAAAAAAGACCAAACTCCTGAGAGGTTCATCAAAGTCGTTGTGTTGTGTCTCCTGGCACAGAGGGAAATAATGGCAAGCAGGAAAAGCTTCAAAAAGACATTTCTGCTGAGAAGCTGCTCCTCTCCCAGCCCTGCAGGGCTGAGGGCACTGCCTGTAGGCACTGAGGGGACAGGAGCCAGGCACAGACACAGTAAAGATGATCAGGATTGGGAAGACATTGAGCTGAGACTTCACTTGGGGAAACATCTTCACAGCCCTGGACATGGTGAGTCTGTGGGTGCAGGGCAGTGTCCCCTGTGCTCCTGGAGGGATCTCCTGGAGACAGCACACCCCACAGCCTGGGGATGTGTCAGGGGTACTCTCTCAGATACTGTGAGGAAGAGGAGGAGGAGGTTGTGCTGCAGAGTTGGGCTGCCCTGGGCACTGTCAGAGGGACAGGGCAGGATGGCTCCTGCTGCCAGTGATGGCTGCAGGGGTGAAGCTGGGGCTGCAGCCAGGGCTGCCCAGGACTGTCCTGCAGAGCAGCTCCTGCAGCCCTAAGGGCTCTTGGCCAGCCCAGGGTATGTGCCACCTGCCAGGACCAGCTCTCAGACTGCCTGGCAGCTTCCCATGGACTGTGGGGAGAAGTTGGAGGTGGAAGGAGTCACCCCATCAGGGCAGATTCCTCCTGCTGTGGAGATGGTGCTGCATGGCCAGGGCTGCTCCCAGCTTTCTCCTCAAGGGAAGGGAAAGGGGCTGTCAGGTGTGTCTGTGTCACTGAGACTCCTGCACTGTCCCACTGGGCATCAGCAGATCTGTCTCACATCTCCCTGACAAGTGCCTCCTCACCCTCCTCTGGTTACAGACAGCAGCAGCACCTTGGCTTGCAGCATCTCAGTTTGTCTGAGCTTCCCTTAAGGCCCTGCTGGCAGGGAGATGCCTGTGGGCAGTGCCCTGTGCTGGGAGGGGTGTGCAGGGCAGAACTGAGTCCCAAGGACTGGGCTGGGCTATGGCAGGGGTAGAGGGCTGCAGGGATATCAGGCCTTGGATACAGAGAAACAGCTCCTAATACGCACAACTCCATGCAGCAAAGAGCCAGAACAGCCTGGATATCCTTCTAAGTTCAGCTGCACAGGGAAAGAGAGAAGGGTTTAGGAAGATTGATTTTGAAACTGGAGCCTTCAAAGAATCCACTTTGTTTTTCCAGCACACTGTAATTTTGACCACTGTGAAATAGTGGGGGGTGTAAAGAGCGCAGGGCAGCTGTGTGGGACCAGCAGGTCTTACTGCAATGGGGCACAGGAGTCCTGTTTTCCCTCTAGACACCCCAGTGTTCAGGTTGAGAGCAATGCTGAAGAAGAGGCAGTAACTCAGCAGTGCAAAATGGATATTAAAAAAAAAAAAAAAAAACAAATTACTGAAGTTCCTCCACAGGAAGAGAAGTAGTTTTGAGATGATTTGTAATATAATTGCACAGAATTGACTCAAGAAAATCTTTTCCAGCTTGTCAATGTCTTCTCTCAGTGGTCCACCATGCCCATATGGCAGAAATATCCAACAGCAGCTCCATCAGCCACTTCCTCCTGCTGGCACTGGCAGACACGTGGCAGCTGCAGCTCCTGCACTTCTGCCTCTTCCTGGGCATCTCCCTGGCTGCCCTCCTGGCCAACGGCCTCATCATCAGCGCCGTAGCCTGCGGCCACCACCTGCACACCCCCATGTTCTTCTTCCTGCTCAACCTGGCCCTCACTGACCTGGGCTGCATCTGCACCACTATGCCCAAAGCAATGCACAATTCCCTCTGGGACACCAGGAACATCTCCTACTCAGGATGTGCTGCTCAGGTCTTTTTCTTTGTGTTTTTCCTTTCAGCAGAGTACTGTCTCCTGACCATCATGTGCTACGACCGCTACGTGTCCATCTGCAAACCCCTGCACTACGGGACCCTCCTGGGCAGCAGAGCTTGTGCCCACATGGCAGCAGCTGCCTGGGCCAGTGCCTTTCTCTATTCACTGCTGCACACAGCCAATACATTTTCCCTGCCCCTGTGCCATGGCAATGCCCTGGGCCAGTTCTTCTGTGAAATCCCACACATCCTCAAGCTCTCCTGCGCACACTCCCACTTCAGGGAACTTGGGCTTCTTGCTGCTAGTGCGTGTTTGGTAATTGGTTGTTTTGTGTTCATTGTTTTCTCCTATGTGCAGATCTTCAGGGCTGTGCTGAGGATCCCCTCTGAGCAGGGACGGCAGAAAGCCTTTTCCACCTGCCTCCCTCACCTGGCTGTGGTCTTTCTCTTTGTCAGCACTGCAGCGTTTTCCTACCTTAAGCCCCCCTCCATGTCCTCCCCATCCCTGGATCTTGTACTGTCATTTCTGTACTCAGTGGTGCCTCCAGCCCTGAACCCCCTCATCTACAGCCTGAAGAATCAGGAACTCAAGGATGGCTTGAGGAAAATCATCATGAATGCCTCTCAGAAAAAATAAACTCTCATTCTCCTGTATCGCTTTTATAATATTACTCATTAATCCCCACTCTATATCCTGTGGTTTTGTTTGGGTGGTTTTTTTTTTTTTGGTGTTTTTTTTTTTTTTTGTTTTTTTTTTTTTTTTTTTTGCTGGCACAGTTATAATACATTTTATAATTTTTTTCACAAGAAAATCTTTATCTTTACCATTTTTAATTCAGTATTTGCATTCCTAGTGTGAACCATAGACTATATTATCGTGGAATTGTACTACATATGTGCTTACACAAAATAAAGAACTTGGTATTTCTGTGTTTGCCTGACATCTTTCCTCCTTGGCTTCTCTGGAGCTGCAGGGTTGGTGTCTCTATGCAGAGCTGGGATGAAAAGGGAACCCCAGTGCTCCTCACTGCCAGGCACCCCCAGGGCTTCTGCTCCATAACCTCCCCTTCCTTCAGTTCCACACTCCCCTTCAGAGCCCATGTGTTGGTTTAAGGCCTCAGGGCTCTTTTAGCTCAGTCCCAGTCCTGCTGTGTGACTGTGCAGGCACTGCAAGCAGGGACAGGCCATGGACACTGCTTGGACAGAGCTGGGCTCTGCAACAGCATTTCCATCATGCAAGGGCATCTCCCCAGTGCAGGGCATGAAAGCTTCAATCTCCTCTCCAGTTTGCTCTCAAGGATATTCTCAACACAGTGCCCTGGAGAGGAGAACAGTGACAGCCAAAGTGTGGCAGTGTTCAGGGTGGGGCTGTCCCAGCAGTGTCCCTGCAAAGCCAGAGCTGCTTCCAGCAGTGCTTCTCACCCCAGGGCACAGAGGTTGCTCTTCCCTGCCTGGAGGGACATCAAGTGACCAGGTCAGGAGTCTGTGTTTGTAGTGCAGGGACGTTCCACAGCCCTGAACATCCTGTGTGCGTTTGAGAGGACATAAACTCAGCGAGCACAAACACCTTCAGCTGTTTCTGGATTTTCCAGAGTCTGACATCCCCTGGGAAACCCTGGATGCAGGGCTGGGATGAGCTCCTGTGCCCAGAGCTCCCTGTGTCCATCCCTCTGTCCATGGGGCACCTCAGGCAGGGGCAGGGCAGGGTGACACCTGCAGATTTGAGGTCCCTGCCAGGCTCTGGCAGTGGAAGCAGAGCCCAGGGAGCCCCTGCCCGTGCTGCAATGAACTGTCTGTGTGTGTGTGCCAGGGAAGGACTCGTGTCCCTGGACACCCCTGGGGCTGTGAGCAGGGCATGAGCTCAGGGGTGGCCACCTGACAGAGCCCTGACATTTCTGGGGGTGCCCGTAAGAGCAGAGTTGGACAAGGTGGCTGTGGTTAAACCCCTCTGGGCATCCAGTGACAACAGATGGTCTCTGTCACTGACCCTCCTTACACAGAAAACAGGAGAAAATAAGGTGAACAGTTGTAGGTCACTATAAAGAGAGATTAATGTCAGGGGGACTACAAAGCAAGGGCCAAATGCAGAAGCAAGGAAAACCATGAAGAGACAAGAATTCAGCACAAGAATTCAACACATGTCATAGTTGCTTTAGAAGACAAGTGTATTAATACAGAAAATCCAGAGGCCCTCTTATCCCCCTCATGTCCCTGCTGATCAGAACATCCCATGGAATGGAAGATCCCTTGGGTCAGTCTATCCCAGCTTTCCCATCCCTGTGTCCCCAAGAACACTTGTCCCCCCCTCCCCAGGCCATTGGTTTAGGGGTTGCAGAGATGTCTCATGTGGGGCCAGCCCTGCTCAGGAGCAGCCAAAGCCTTGGGCTGGGGCCAAACCCACTCCAGCTCCAACAGCCAAGCACAGCAGGACAAGGGCTACTCTTGGCAAAGGGAACTCCATCCCAGCCACACCCAGGCCAAGGGGGCTCAGGGAGCTCTTCCCACCTCCCTTATTCAGCAATTCAATTAATCTTTTCCTTGGAGATCTCTTTGAAGACAGAATTGAGAGACAGGCAGAAGCAGAGCTATAAAATGCACCAGTACAAACACAGCAGCTCCTGTGAGCAATGACCCCTCCCAGGGCAGTGCTGTGGCAGGAGAAGCATCCAGGAGGAGAAGGATGAGCTCACACGTGAGGATGCATGTGTGTGTGTCCCAAGGCACAGAGGTGAGGGTGGCAGAGGTCAGGGCACGGCTGGCAGTGGCAGGGCAGATCCAGGGGCAGTGAGATGGGAGTGTGCAGCCTGCAGGAACACAGCAGCAGCTGTGGGACAGAACACAACAAGCTGTGCTGGAAATGGCCAAGGGCACTGACAGGGCCCAGGAGAAGCCAAGTCTTGGTGCCCTGAAGTACAGCAGCGCCTGTGCCACCAAGGGCTGTGAGGAGACACCTTGTCCTGAACCTATAAGTTGTATCATTTGCAACAATTCCATGAGGTTCAGTGTCACAATGCTCTCCTTGGATCCATGAGGCCCCACAGTGTCACAATGGTCCCTTGGTTCCATTTGTCCCACACTGTTATATGAATCATTAGTTCCATGGTACTGTGAACTGTCACAATGATCTCCTTGGTTCCATGGTGACACAGTTGCCACAATTTCCATGGTACCACAACTGTTCCTTGGTCCCATGAAGCCCCACAGTGTCACAATGGTCCCTTGTTGCCATGATGCTGTGTAATGTCACAGTTGTCTCCATGATTCCATACTGCCCTGCAGTGTCACAATGCACCATTGGTCAATGAGGCTCCAGTGTCACCATGGCCACTTGGTTCCATGGACCCTCACAGTGTCACTGTGGTCCCCTTGGTCCACAAGGCTCTGAAGTTCCACAATGGCTCTTTGGTTCCAAGAGGTTGATACAGTCACAATTCACTTCTTGGTTCCACGAGGCCCTGCTGATTCACAGTGCCCATGATTCCATGAGTTTCCATGGAGTCACCACGGTGTCCTTGGATCTGCAGTATCACAATGGTACCATCCTGCCCCAGTGTCACAATGGCTTTGTTCCCTGAGTTTCCACAGTGCCACAATGGTCTCCTTGGTGCCATGGGGATACAGAAATTCCACATAAACATTGAGCAACACCTGCTTGACATACCCGAGAGCATCTGTCTCCATTCAAATTAGGGATTAAAGGTGAGAATGGCACCACCAGCTTCCATCTGCAACACAGACCCAGGGAAAGGACAGGGACAGAGACTTCTTGTTGAAAAGACTGAAAGACTTGTTGAAAAGTTGAAAGACTCTGTGAATTCACAGAATCACAGAATCACTAGGTTGGAAGAGAACTTCAAGATCAAGTCCAACCGCTGCCTAACACCTCTATATGGCACCAATTGCCATACCTAGTCTTTTTTTAAACATATAGGGGTGGTGTCTCCACCAACCTCAGGAGAGATCATTCCAGAATTTTACTGCATTTCCTGTGAAAAACATTTTTCCTAATATTCAACCTGTATTCCCCTGCTGAAGCTTAAGACTGTGTCTTCTCATTCTGTTGCTGCCTGGTGAAAGACACAAACCCCTACCTGACTAAAACCACTGTTCAGGAAGTTGTAGAGTGTAATAAGGTAACCTCTGAGTCTACTTTTGTACAGGATAAACAACCCCAGCACCTTCAGCCACTCCTCACAGGACTTGTGTTCCAGACCCCTCACCAGCCTTGTTGCCCTTCTCTGCACACGCTCCAGCCCCTCCATGTCCTTCCTAAATTGGGGGGCTCTGAACTGGACACAGCATTCAAGGTGCTGCCCAACCAGTGCCCACCAGAGGGGAAGAATCACTGCCCTGGTTCTGCTGGCCACAGCATTCCTGATCCAGGCCTGGAGCCATTGGCCTTCTTGGCCACCTGGACACACTGCTGGCTCATGTCCGGTCTGCTGTCCATCAGTGCCCCCAGCTCTCTTTTTACCTGGCCGCTTTCCAGCCACTGTGTCCCCAGCCTGTAGAACTGCAGGGGTTGTTGTGGCCAAAGTGGGGGACCTGGCACTTGGTCTTGTTAAACCTGATCTTTTTGGATTTGGGCCTTGGATCCAGCCTGTCCAGGTCCCTCTGCAGAGTCCTCCTACCCTCCAGCAAATCCACACTCACACCCAGCTTGCAATCATCTGCAAATTTGCTGATGGTGCACTCAATTCCCTCATCCAGATCATCAAAGAAGATATTGAAATCCACACTAGTGGGCTCTGATCCCTCAGCTATCTTGTAGGTGCCCTGTGATGGCACTCAAGGTGATCTCTTCCATCACCTTGCTGGGCACTGAGGTCAGGCTGACAGGCCTGAAGCTTCCCAGATTCTTCTTCCAGTCCTTCTTGGGGATGGGCTCACATTGGCACCTCCAGCCCTCTGAGACCTCCCTGGTGAGCCAGGACTGATGATAAATTATGGAGAGCAGCTTGAGAACCTTATCCAGAAGCTCCCTCATCCCCCTAATATGGATCCCATCTGCTTATAGAGACACCTGTGAGCATCTGAGTGGCTCAGCAGGTCCCCCATTAATTATCCCTGGATTAGAGGTGTGAGTTCTGCCCCCTGTCCCCATCTACCAGCTCAGGAGAACACTTGTCCTAAGGAAAACCTGTCTTATTGTTGAAAACTTAGGCCAAGAAGCGGTTAAGTACCTCAGCCTTTTCCTTATCTTTGGTAAACATATCCCCCCTGCCCCCGGTAAGAAATCAAGGTTCTCCTTTTCCTTCCTTTTTTTCCATTAATGTATTGAATAAATAATTTTTGTTATCCTACACAGAACTGCCAGCTTAAGTCCTAATTGAGTTTTCACCTCAATTTCTTTCTTCATGACCTGAACACATCCTTAAACACTTCTGAGTTGCTTTCACCTTTGCCTAAAGTTGATGCATCCTCTTTTTTCCTGAGTTCCTGAAAAAAGCTCCATGTCCAGCCAGGGCAGTTGTTTTCCTCACTGGCTCATCTTCTGGGACACTGGTACAGGCTGCTCCTGCTTCTTCAAGATTTCTTTCATTAAAAATATCCATCCTTTTTGGAATCGTTTGTTTTAAGGACTGTTTCCCTCAAAAACAATCAGTACCTGATTTGTGCACACCAAATCTGCATCCTGAATAGTTTGAAGTCTGCTCTCTGTAACTCTGGTGTTAGAAATTTTGTTGATGGCTCTCCTTCTTTCACAGGATGTTTAAAAACTTCATTATTTCATGATAACTGTACCCCAAATAGCCTCTGATCACCACAGCTTTCACCAGCCCTTCTCTATTTGTGAAAAGCAGGAGACAGGGCTTCCCTCAGGAGTGGGAAGAGAAGGAAACCTCCCCAAAGTGCAGCCTGGAAGATTCAGCCTGGAGCTGAGGAAACAGCACAGTCCCTGCCAGGGCAGAATGTTGGTGGCCCAGGTGTCCCAGTTGAGGCTGGGCCATGCCATGGCTCTGTGTGCCAGGAGCCGGCAGCGCTGGGTGCAGGGAGCCCAGGGAGGGCACAGCAATGCTGGGCTGAGAAATGCTGGGGGGACAGCGAGATGGGCGTGTTCAGCCGGCCAGGGCAGAGGAGCAGCACGCACAGGGGCACAGGCTGCAGGAGAGATGGCCAAGGGCTGGGCAGGGCTGGAAGGGCCAGAGGCTCCCAGGCCTTTGTGCCCTGGGCTGGGCAGCACCTCTGGAGCCCCACAGGAGGAACTTTCCTTGCAAGGGCTGCACTTTGCTGCTGCCTCGGCCCTCCCTGAGCAGGCTGGCAGGGCTTGCAGGGTGATGCCATTTGTCCTTGCTGCCCCTCCCATCCCAGTGCCCCAGGAACAGCCCCAAGCCACACATGAGGGACAGGCCCTGCTGGACCAGGCCTGGGCTCAGCCCTTGGCCTTTCTGCTGCCTCCAACCAGCCCAGGCCTTGCTCAGCATTGCAGTTCCTGCTCACAGCCTTTGGCTCCTGCAATCCTGCCCTCAAGGATCTGCTCTCAGCAGTCCCTGGGGAGCCTTTGGCAGTCCCTGCCCTCAGTGGGGCCAATGATGCTCCAAGGGACTTGGAGTTTTTCTTCTGACTCCTTGAGCAGCTTCTTCAACCTTCTCTCAGTGACTGGGGCTCCTGGATTCAGCCCCAAATCTGTCCTGTTATAAATATGATTCCTGCTAATTAAATTGTAATTATATTAGCAAAATTGTTGCTTTGTATCAATAGAAAAATTGTACTTAATTGTTCCAATGCATAAAAGATAAAGGAAGTTTAAACAAAGCAGATGATATCATTCTCCAGATGTCCAGTGGGAGTGGAGATAGTAAGGGTATAGGTCTAAGAACAGCATCTAGAAATAAAACTTTTGACCATGAATTGAGCCAAATTGGGATAATTCCAAGCCAATAACTTGGCTTGTTATTGAAACATTGGCTTAATTATATAACTCTAAGCTCAGTGCGCCTGCGCTACCTGAGAGGTCACACAGCAAACACTGAGGAAGACCCAGAGCCTTCATCGGAAACAAGATTCCCAAAAGGAGGAGCGACCCTCAACCATTGTTGAAGCACGAGCAACACAACCTAATGACGGAGATTTTAGGAATAGAAATGAGGAGGAGCTTTCCAGAATATTCTGTATAAATATGTATTAGTAAACTATATAAGTGAGATTTTAGCTTGATTCAGTTGGCATGGTCTGAGAGGAAGGGCCCTCCCTGTACCCCTGGTTGGTTTTGCTTATGCTTTATTTGAACCCAACCTCAATTACACTAAAATACTGCCAAATTTTGTATTTATTTAAATATTCATAACAAATATACTTTGATTGTATTTTTTTATATACGAATACTGGTATTATTAATACATTTCTGCTAAATTTGTATTTGTTGTTTGATTAATTGAACAATTGAAGACTCCATTCATAACAATTTTGGGGATCATTAAAATACAGAAGGATTCCAGGAGCTCTTTGTATTTCTTCAATTGTCTTCAAGTCCCCAGGGCTTGTGCAGATGCTTGGAGACATTGTGAAGTTTTCCTAAGAAGGAAAATTTGAAAGTGCATCATGACTTTTCTTTACTCAAGGGAATGTTTTTCAATTTTTCTGTTCAGAGACGAAGTGATAGAAGCATTTCCCAAGTGACCTTGATGCAGAATGTCTCCTTAGGAGGTCTGGCCACAATGTAGAATGAGCCCCTTTGCAGGCTGATCCTGTTTGGACAACCTGCTCCTCACCCCCATCATCACCATATCATGATGTCTCCCACCTGGTGCTGACAACCCAAAATATTAAAAACCTCATTATTTCTCTTTGTAATAAAATGTTATTTAATTTTAAAATTAAAATTGATTTTCCTTATTTGTAATTTTGTTATTCTATATTTTTAGACCAAATTTTTATATTTGTAATAAAAATATATTATTAGCAACCAAAAAAATTATTGGTCATTGCTTTTATGTAATACAATTCCCTTCATTAATTAAGCTCTATTGGTTCTTTATTTCTCCCTTTTTAGGATAATTCATAATGTTTTAGTTATTTTTTTAATCTTTTTTATATCTTTTTTTTCAGACAGGTTCAGGGTGGGCCCTTTGGGGTCCAGGGAGACATTTCTGGGGCACATTCAGGGCAGTTTTGGGTCTGGGGGAAGAATTTTGAGGGACAGGAGGACACTTGGGGACATTGAGTGGCACTAAAAATGAACTTAGGGATCCTTATGGAAAGTCTGGTCTTTGAAGTGGCCCATGGGGGTCTGTAAGGGGGTTCTCCGGGGTGCAGGGGATGATGGGAGTTGTAGGAGTAGGTATAATACAGTTTAATGGGGCCGCAGAGCATCATGGTTATTCCAGACACAGCTGCAATGTCTCTCGGTGCAGCACAGGGCAGGATGGGAGATGAAGTCATTGCTTGAATAGCACTCTATGGCACCACAAAGCATGATGGGAGCTGTAGTCCTGGAAGTGATTCTAGTGGAGTGTTTATGAGCTCGGGAGGCACTTGGGGGACACCTTTTGCCTCTGAACAGCAACTTCAGGTTCTCAGGAGGAATGTATACAGTTTCGGGAGCACTTGGGGGAGCTTGGAGAGCTCTAACCATGCCTTTAGGGCACGGGGCACAGCAGGAGTTTTAGGCACAGGACTGTGTTATAAGGTGCTCTGAGCACACGGGGGATAGCAGCAGATGAATTCCCAGAAGTGTCTGTAATGGGCATCTGTGGGCTTGGGAGCATTCAGGGAATTCTGGGGCGTTTTTGGTGGTACGCGAATGGGCGCTGAGGGGACACTTAGGGACCTTGGCGTTTCTGGAGGACATATTGACATAC
>NW_027635689.1:0-52977 GCF_903797595.1 Erithacus rubecula | reverse complement strand
TGTAATATATTTCTCACATTATGAGGAGTATATACTACCAACAAGGCCCCATACATTATTTTCTTTGCCTCTTCCACCAATAAGGAAAGTGGGCTAGCCCCTGCTCATGGGGTCCAAAAGTTTTGAGACATAGTTCACTGGCTTCTTGGCTCCAGCCCAATCCTGTGTCAATACTCCATGGGCAGTGTGACTACTAACATCCACAAATAAGAGGAATGGCCTTTTTATATCAGGAAGACTCAATACTGGAGCTGTCATGAGTGTTTCTTTTATCTCCTTGAATCCTTCCTCATCTTGTTTGGTCCATTTTAATCTATCAGTAGTGAGCTTTTCATATAGGAATTTTACCTTTTCACTATATCCTTCAATACACTGTCTGCAATATCCCAAAAGTCTCAGTAGCTGCCTTATTTTCCTTTTTGTTTGTGGGGAGGGTAGGGCAACAATCTCTGCTACTCTTTCAGGGTCTAACTTCTTTTTCCCTTTTGTTAGCCAATGTCCCAGATATTTAACCTCAGGTTCGGTAAACTGGAATTTTGACTTGGAAACCTTTAATCCTTTGTCCCCTAGGAAATTTAGTAATGCTATGGAACTTGTTCTTATATCTTCCTCTTTTGGACCTGCTACCAGTAGATCATCCACATTTTGTAAAAATTTGGTCCCTTCTACTTGCACAAACTGACTCAGCAACTGTTGGCTGAACAGGTTTGGTGAGTCTAGAAACCCCTGTGGCAAAGGAGTCTCCTTGTGTTGTTGCTTTCTGTTTGTATCTGGATCTTCCCATTGAAAGGCAAAGTAGTCCCGACTGTCTTCGGCTAGGGTGCAGGCCCAAAATGCATCTCTTAAACCTACACTATGCCAGGTATCTTCAGGAGAAACATTATTTAATATAGTGTATGAATTTGAGGCAGTAGGAAATAATGTTCTAGTTCTCCACTTCACAGCTCTCAGTCTTGTACTAACCTGTAGCTACCATCAGTCTTCCGTACTGCCAGACAGGAGTGTTTCTAGACATGCAGGGTTTCAAAGCCCCCTTTTTCAATAGGTCTTCTATTACAGGTTTCAATCCTTTCCTTCTTTCCATAGGAATGGGGTATTGTTTAATTCTAATGGGATCCTCTGGCCTATCAATTTCAATGTGAATCTGCTCCATTTCTAGTTTTCCAGCTTCCATTTGGGTGTGCTTTCTATCCTCTATTTAATTTATATATTTACCATGAGCCAGGATCCCTGTACAATCAGACTATATTTTCAAAGCTACCATTAAATCTCGGTCCCTAGCAAGTTATTAATAATCTTCCTTAGACTAATAGCCTATTCCCTAGAACAAACCTGGCTCTGATTCTATTTCTACAGTCTTTAAGTTACTGGAACCTTGACTGGTTCCCCTTTTGCCCAATAACCACCATAGTATCGTTGCTTCTAGTACATCCTGGGGGCAACTGCTGAACAGTACTTTGCTCAGCTCCTGAATCCACTGTGAATATGAATTCAAGTTTTTGGGTTCCCGTTCTCAGCTTTACCAGGGGCTCTCTGGATGGTCTGTACCCTAAATGAGAAAGCCCCTGACACCTCTAATCTTCCTGGAAAATCTCATCTCTCATCCTCTTTTTACACTCTCTCTTGAAATGGCCTGTTTTCTTACAATAGAAGCACTCTGGTGCATCCCTTGGATTGTCCATCTGCTTCTTCTGGGAGGGGCTTCGTTTCTTCTGAGGTTGACAGTTCTGTGTTGGTTTCACATTATCTGGGACCCTCTCCTGCTTCTCTCACAGCTGCTACCAACACCTTTGCTTGTGCTTTCTGCTGCTCTTCTCCCCTCCTTGTATAAACCCGCTGCACTTCTCTAAGCAGGTGCTGTAACCCTTTTTCCTGCTATCTTTCTATTTTCTTGAACTTCCTCTGTTATGTCTTCCCATCATCTCCCAACAAATTGTGTTTTTAAAAAGACCTCCCCAACTGGAGAATCAGGGTCTGTTCCTGAATACATTCAGAGACTTTTTCTCAACCTCTCCAACCATTCTGAGAATGGTCTTATTCATGCCCAGTTTGAATTTCGTTTCATATTGTAAAGAATGTACCCTATCAATCATATTTTCTAAATTAAACCAGTTGCTGTGTGCAACTTTATCTTTAGTATTATGATTTTCAGTCATTTTTGCTAGGGGGAAAAAAAACACTTCAAGGAGGTCAACACTTATGCACAGCTTTTCGCTGAGCTCAGCCCCCTCTCTTCCCTGGGTGGGTGAAGAGACCACCCTGCTTGGGAGGTGCTACTGTAGTTACAAAACCAGCTTGTCTCTTAGTGATCCCAAGCAGTCAAAAACTGAAACAAAACAAAACAAAAAACATAACAAACAAAACTCCAACAAGAACAAGAACAACAACACATAGTTTGCACTATGAATTTCAGTTGTTTTGCAAGGGGGAATGTAAAGCCACTCAGGGAGGTCAACACTTAGTTACAGACACAGCTTTTGCTGTGTACAGCCCCTTCTCTTCCCTGGGTGGGTGAAGAGACTAGAGTTACACACACACAGCAAAAAACAACAAGAACAGCACAGTTCTGCCTTTTGCACCAAGAGATCTTTTGTGAATTTCTGAAGACAGAATCCTAAAACGAGTGTAGGGATGCTTTTCACCTAGATGCGTGCAGTTTGTGGGAAATCTGAAATGCCCCCCTTGCTTTCTAGTCTGGCTCACCATGTCGAGGTGGCCAGCTAGGTGCAGCTGAGGCAAGACGTCCTTCCCCTGTTACAGACTACACAAAACCAGCAGCCCTTCAGTGTGTCAGAAACCCTTCTATCCTGTCCGTGACGCCAATTTATGTCATGATCCCCTCAACCTGAGTAAGAGTCGTGATGGTTCTTTTAACCCTGGGTGCAAAAGACAAAAAGCAAAAGACTCAGGTTTTATTCAGCAGAAAGCAGTAATGCAGTTTATTGTGTGTTAACAATTCTGTTTTGTGATAGAAGAGAGAGAGAGAGAGAGAGAGAGAAAGAGGTAAAGGAAACAAAGTAAAAGGGGAGAGAGAGAGAGAAAGGATGAGATGTAGCTACCAACAGACGGGACGCATCCTTGTGGTCGTCTGATGATAGATGCGTCTTCAATCCATCGGGGAGAAAGAAATCTCAAAGTCTCTTTAAGAAAGTCACTTTTCATAGTCCTTTTCCAAAGCAAGTGGCCTCTGGCCAAAAGGCGGGGAGATTTATGGACTATTGTATGAGGAGATCGTCACTCCATGAAACAGGTGCAGGAACAGGGTGCTTATCCTGCTCTCAAGAGCAGCGTACCATGGCAAGCTCCAAGCATACCAATAAACAGTCCCTTGGCAAGCATCCACCTCAGCCAGGCCAGAACTCAGGTCCAGAGCGAGTGATGGAGTCTCAGTCTCTGATGATGGTTGTGAGGCAGATCAGAGAAAATTCGGACCGACTCTTACAGGGAGGGAGGGGGAATCCTTCTTCAGCCGGCTGCAGCCAAGCTGCTTTTCGGCAGGGCAGGGGCTGGCTGTTGTGGAACTGGCTGGGAGGGATGCAGCAGCATCGGCCTGATGAGCTGTGTCCATGTCCCATAGGAATGCAAGCATACTACCCACCAGAGTGGATCCTCTTTGGCTGCTATGAGGGCCAGCCAGCCACCATCTGGTCCCTGGGCATCCTGCTCTATCATCTGGTGTGCAGGCACCTTCCTTTCAGAACTGGAGAGGACATTGTCCGGGGCCAGCTCTTCTTCCCGCCCCACGTGTCTCAAGGTGGAGCTGTGCCTTCAGAGCACGGGAACAAGAATGGGTTTGGGAGTGGGCAGTGGCACATCAGTATCCTGCTCTTGTAGCTAGGGAGGAGGTTGATCTCCTAGGCTTAGCAGCAGGAGGCGGCACGTGTGTCTCTGTGCTGCTCACCTCCGACAGGGAAGATGGATGGGAGGCTTTGGGTGCAGCTCTGAGCACTCCTAGTGTGGCATGGGCACTGTGGAATCTGGGAGAGCATGGCCAGGAGCTGACCAGTGGTTTCTGGTTTCTCTCTGCAGAGTGCCAGCACCTCATCAGGTGTCTACAGACAGGCCATGCCTGGAAGACCATGTAGAGCATTCTTGGCTGCAGAAGCCCCACCTGGTCCAGGAGACAGCAGAGATCCATCCCTCTGCACAGTAGGATCCAGAAGCCCAGGAAGTTCCAGCTGCTCACATCTCGTGGCGTTCAGAGAAATCCCCAGAGCATTTCCCTGTGGCCGCAGCATTGAGAAGAGAGCGCGGCCCAGGTGATACTTCCACGGGTCCCTGGCAAGTTGTGGAGGGAGCAGCTCAGGGCTCCCCATCCTATTGGAGAAGTCATGGCACAGTGTGGTGAAGTTGCCCCGGACTGGTAAAGGGGAAATATCCCCCTGCAGCTCAATGGCATCACGATGTCCCCGCAAACTGAGGCAACAGCTGGCATGTTCTTGTGGAGCACGACGCAGAGCCAGAGAACACCATCCTGGAGCTGGCTGCTGGCGTGGCAAAGCCGATGGGCTTTGGTTGCAGCCCCTTCCTGGAGGACACGCTCTGCACCCCGACAAAATCAAGATGAGTCCCCAGCCGGTGCAGGGGCAGGGGGATGCTCGTGATTCCAGGCACAGCGGGGCTCGGCCTGGCCCCGCGCTGCAGGTTCCCCACTTGGTGGCAATGGGGAATATTAATCTTTCTACCGCCCACCCAGCTGCTTTTTGGCAGGACAGGGGACGGGTGTTGTGGAAGGGGAGCCAGCTTCTGGCCTCACTGACAGCTTCTGCCAGCATGCCTGCCACGGGCTGGGGTGGGGGCAGCCAGCCTGACCAAAGCATCCATCCGTGATGATGAGGAGCAGCAGAGGGGGACGGGTTCTGAAGCCATGCCCCAGCTGCTCTGCTTTGCAGGCCCTTGAGGAAGGGATGGGCTCACAGGTGGGAAAGGTGGGGTTTGTCCCCATCCGTGGAGAGGTTTCATTCTCACATGAACTGGTCAGACCCTCCCCAGGCCTGTGAAACCGTCATAACCTTTGGCGCTTTTTCTTGTTTCCAGGTCTTATTTGGAATTGACTTTCATGCAATTGTTCTTTGCTTTTTCCAGGAAGATTGCACCCAGTGCCTGGACCGGGTGGGGAAGCGCTGGTGCCATCTGTGGAGCCCGTCCAGTGCTGGCGCTACCCCAGTGGGCCACAGTGTTTGGGGACATCCCCTTCAGGAAGGACAAGGAGCTCGTGTGGGATCAGCTCCTCTCCTGGCAGCAGGTCTCCAGAGGTGGGTACCCGGCTCCACAGCACAGGTGACAGAAGGGCTTGGGGCAGAGGGCAGCGGGCACACGAGAATCTTGCTCTTGCAGCTGCTGAGGAGGTTGCTGTGCCATGCTTAAGCAGAAGAGGTGGAGCGTGGCCTGCCATGCTGCTCTCCTCTAAAAATGAGAGAATGGTCGGGAAGCTTGGGCTCTGAGCACAGCCAGCTGCCTGGCCCACGCACAGGCCATGGTGGGACACGGGGGACAGGAGCCTGCTGCCACTGACCATGGCTTTCTGGTTTCTCTGCCCAGGCTACCAGCACCTCATGCCATGGAAATGACACCACTCGGCCTGCCAGTCTGGGAGGGCTGGAGGGCGGCGGGTGTTCACTTGCTGCCAAAAATAAATTTTTTCTTGTCATTATCATCATCATTGGAGCGTTTCTTTCATCCTTTTCCAAGCTTTTGGCCTCCCTTCTTCCACAGAAATATTTTTCTGTCCTTCCTCAGCCACTTGGTGGCATTTGGGATGGAGGAGTTAAGCAGCCTGAAAAATTCAACAATGGCTCCTGTTTCCAGCTGCAGCAGCCCCTTCAAGAACCCTGAGCTTCCAGCAAGGTCTGCGTGTGCCTTGCAAAAGGGAGTGGCTTGGCTGGGATGGAGCTGTCAACCCCCTGCAAAAGCTGGGAGGAAAACAGAAGCAGCAAAATTCCATTTTGGCTCAAAGGCTGCCCAGATTCTTCATGCTTTCCCTCTATTCCAAGATAGGGAAGCAGGGCTGGACTCCAGCAAGGTTCAAGCTCTTGGTGCTCCCTGGCATCAAAGACATCAAGTAAACTCTTGTATGCACTGATTGCAATAAGGGAACTGAAGGAAAAAAGGAGATGTCAGAACAGTCAGGCAGGTGAAGCAGCTGCGCTGGGGTCCCTTGCTGTCTTTTCTCCCTGGCATGGCTCAGCTCACAGACTCTTGGGCTGGGGGCGGAGCTGCTCTGCTTCTGCCAGCACCATGGCCCTGCTCTTGGACAAAGAGTTTCCTCCTAGGACAGCCCTGCATACTTCTCCACACACCTTGCATAAAGGCCATAAAACCAACTGCAAACACTCTGCCTACAGCAGCTTTCCACACAGGGCTGCAGAAATCCAGGACAACTGCAAGTGAATGCTGGAAGGGTTTGGTCCTGTTCCTTCCAGCAGAATTCTCCATGATCTGATGCAATTTTACTCATATTTAACATGAGAGCTGTGTTTTTTGTATTAAAATGTTTGATGATGAATAACAAGCCTTGGGAGCATGAGGTACAGGGCTAACATGTGAAAGCATGAGCATGTCCTCCAAAGTGATCCATTTAATTGTCCATTTTGTTACTCTTTTATTTATTGCACACTAATAAGGCAAGCCAAGCTTTGCTTGGAGGCAAAACAGGCATGGGATGCACTATGGTTCATTGCAGGGTCAGCAGGGCTGGCAGTGACAAAACAGGCAATCTGCTTCATTGTGAGCTACTACAGAGCTACATCCCAATGTGGGATTGTTAACAGTTCTTTTCCTGCATGAGATACAAAAAGAAGGTCCCAAATGATCATGTTGCAAGCATGCAGTAAAGAACTGATCCTGCTATCCTAGTGAAGCTTTGGCAATTACACTCTTCCCATTCACCTTTATACAAAGACACTTCAGGTTTCTCCCCACACTTGCAATGCTGGCAGTCGCTGTTTCCCATTTACTGTTCTTCCCCAGAGAGTGATGGTACAGCTACTGCTTTGAAACAAAAGGCCCTGACATCTGGATATCCTGAAGGAGCATGAAATGCTGATTAAGTGTTAATATTGGTAGCTACCCAGATCTTCACTTACCAGTACTCTCAAGCACCAGCAGGAGGGCCAGGCATCATTCTGTCCGTGGATGTTCGTATTGTTGGTGTGCAAGAGCAATGACTTTGAGGAGGGATAAAAATGCCCCTATTCAAACAGTGGGTGTGCAAGGAGATGTGAAGTTTCACTGCCTTTTCTAGGATATTTTAGAAAGATCTAAGAGACTATCAGGGCATGGAGAGGGTCCCTGATTTTGTCTCCAGAGGAATCCCCATAGGACACATGCACTCTGCTGGTGATGGCAACCCCATAAGCTCACAGACTAGTTTTCACTGCAAACACGCCACCCTTCCTGGGCTTTACTAGGCCAGGACTAGACCCATAGCTAAACAAGCACATAGAGTTTGACATACTGTTTTCCCTTCAGAAAAACTAACACATTCACATACATTTTCTTCTGTAACATCAGAAGCTGGTAACCAGGAGGATTTTGCTGTCAAAAGGCTACGGTTTGCATTGGGCCAAAAGTGTTTTCCCAAAGGCAAAGCAAATTGAAATGTGAAGTTTAAAATCTTAAAATGATGATGAAAGGAAACTGCAAAATCATTTCTGGAAAGGCAGCACAGTCAATGATCATACAGCCCACCAAGAGCTGCAGCTGAATCCAGAATTGCATGTTCCAATTATTCAGGAATTCATTACACTGGCAAGCACTGATCCATGGTAACCAATGATCCCATTCCCCTGGGCTGAATGGATCCCAGGCTGGGATAAAGATTTGAGAAACCATTGACAAATGTTATTGACCTCACAGTCCACTCATCCTTCTGCAAACAACTGGGATTGAAGACACCTCTGAGACAGATCTGGGTCAGATTGCAAAGGAGCAAAGCTTTGTGATTTGGGAACACTTCTCTTTGTTTCTCTGCGCAGGCCTTTTGTGAGCACAGAATACATCTAACAAGAAAATTTAGACTATACAGGATCTGTTGGTTCCATTATTCCCCAAACATGTCAATGGGTGGCCCCGTTAAAATTCCAAGTTATAAACTTGGAATTAGCAGCACAAATGACACAACATGCAAAAGAGGAAGAGGAGAGGCCAAGTGAAGAAAGAATATGGTGAGACACTGGCACATCAAGTGAGCTGCACTCTGATAACCTCCAAACTATTAGGTCCTGGACTCACATCCTCTGCTTGTTTGTTTAAAAAATAATTTATTTAAAATATAAAAATCAAAACATGTGATCAGAATAAAATATATACAATTCAAAATAAATCATCAAAATTTAAAAAATACAATCAAGATACATTTATTAAAACCTTCAGCTAACTATCAGAACATATGTACATCTGTAGCTACACCGGCTAATGCATAAATCCTTTTCTTCAAAAACTCTTTGGATAGGCAGCAGCTTCTTCCTGAGCTCAGAGGAAAGAGAACTCTTCTGGACCAGAGGCAAGGACTATGTGGCTAAGGCAATATAGGAAACTTCCAGGAAAACCTTCTTGGCAAGAGTCAGGTCTGCAAAGTGAAGACACAAAATGTAACAGAGGTCGCAATGCAAACCTAATGCATGAAGGTCCCCATTCCATGGGATACATTTCCTGGAAACCTCTAAATAGCTGCCCAGGGAAACATGCTCCTGCCAGCAGCCCCTTGGGGCAGGCCAGGGCCACACCCTGACCCACTTGCACAGAGCTCCCAGGGCAGCAGCCTGGCCTCTGGGCTGCCCTGGGACAGCAGGGAGCTCAGAGCCCTGTGCTTCCAGCAATGGCTCAGCTGCACATGCAGCCTCCTGCTCCTCTCCCTGACCCACAGATGAGCAGCCCTGCAGCTCCACGGGGCCCTGGGAGCAGCACAGCTCATGGCAGGGGGCACCTGCAGGGCAGAACTGTTCCCTGGCAATGTGCACAGGCTCTTCAGGCTGCCACAAGACCCTTCCTCCTGCCAGAGAGCGGCCCAGCTCCCACCTTACCTCTGTGTGAGGCTGAACCATGCTGGGCCTTCACCTTGTCCTCAGTCTGGAGTTGCTTCAGGCCCCCTGAACTAGGAAGGGCAGTGGAGAGAGCAGGGGCAGATGCACATCCTTCCTCAGTATTTTGTCATTTTTGGCACAGCTAAAACGTCAAATCCGGTGGTGTCCATCTCATCACTTGGTCAGCTTGCTGGAGAACACCAAGCCTTCACCAGCGCAAAATGCTGCAGAGCTTTACCCACACATGTGGGGGCTGGCTGGCAGCACACTTCTTCATTTTGGTGCCCATCACCTGGTAGAGGGCAGAGGTGAGCCTGGTGAGCACTGTGCGGACCTTGGCGCTGTGGAAAGACAGTGCCTTGTTCTCCAGCAAGGACCAGAGCACGGGCAGGGCGCAGCGCTGGATGACTTCAGGGCTCCTGGCATGAACTTCTTCCACCAGCTCTGCCGGGACAGAGACACAAGACTCTTATCACCAACCCCTATGTAAACAAAGATCTACCCCTAGTTTTGCTTCTTGGAAGCCTCTCTGGCTAAGAGCAGTGAAATAGCACACAGAGTCCCACGATCCAGAAATGGCCAAAGCAGCTGATCCTCCCCAAAACAGAACCACTAACTCCTCAGGACTAATTTCTCCAAATGGAGCCTCGTAACTGTGGCAGAATTTGTACATGTACTAGATCATTTCACAATCTGTTTCCGCATCAACAAAGACTGAAATGTCAACATGCCTTTTATTTCCATTTAGAAGTTTTCTAAACCCACACTGAAGATTTGGAAATGCATTTGGCATGCATTGGAAATAATTGAGAGATTTCTAACACAAAGATGATTCCATTTTGGTGACCCATGATGTCAAGTGCCAAAACTCTAATCTGGCTCTTCCCTTTGCTCAGTGGCACATAGTAAAAGGCAGTATTAGACCACACTTTCAAACTCTAGCCCACAGAGATGGGTGTTGCTTGACAGTTGGATTAGAAACATCACTGACTAGCTGGTGTCATTGGCAGAATGTTTTTGTGGTTTCCGACAAACAGCTGTTTCAAACCTCAGGGTGTCTTAGATAATTACCCAGACCCCATTGCTGTGGTATTTGAGCATTTCCACATTTTAATGGCATTTTCCCTTCCAATGTTAACGGCATTTTTTTACAATGTGCACTGAAATACCAGAATAGAGAGAGAAAAATGCTACACAAGGGTCTGAAATTTAACCAAAACACGAGTGTTTTCTCACATTCTCCCTGAAGCCTGCTCCCTGCAAATTTTCTGAACTGCACTATATGAAACACAGCCAAAAATTTACTAACCAACAGGCTCCTTGCATGCAAAATAACTCCAAAACTAAATTCCCTCTTCCTGGAGATCTACCTTATTCAAACACTCTTTAAAGGGCCTGTGACATTCCCAATCACTGAACATTGCCCTTTCAAGATTCCAATGAAGATACAAAGTGTATGAAACTTTCCATTTAGAGATGCTGGCACACTTAGCAGTGAATTTAGCCCCAGTTGAAGCAAGGCTATAAAGCATCTTGTCTACTGTATATTAAGATTATCATTTTTACATTCCTTGCTGACATAGCAAGCTCCTTGAGGAATATATTATCAGCTGCATTTGCAGCATTTTGGACAGCACTGACACAAGAAGACACTGTTTGAACATGCTCAGTCCAATGCCACTTTGACAGCACAGGCAGGGAGCCTCAGCACTCTGCTTCTGCCCCTCTGCCACCAAAGGCTGCCTTGCACCAAATCCGTGCCTCTAATCTGTGTGTTGAGTTTTGACCTAAGCTGTGACCCCCAGGCACTGCAGGGTTCAGCCTCAAAACATTCCAAGAATAAAACAAAAATTCTGTAAGGACAAAACAAATGGATCCCTGCAACAGCACTTGCCATCATTTTCCCTAAAGGATCATAGATGTCCCCGAGCTTCCAAGAGAGGAGCCAGTTGGGTATTTTTAGCCCCTGCCTTTCCTGCAGGTGGGTTCTGAGATGCCCCAGTGAGAGCTCAGCCCCCAGACCGAGTGCTGCCCCCATCTCAGGTGCTGCACAGCTCTGCAGCAGCCAGGGAAAACCTGCCAAACACACCTGCCATGGGGATTGGGCAGGAGGGACGAGCTCAGCACCCCCAATTTGGAGCAGTTGCTCTACTGTCCATTCACAGGCACTCCCTGTAAATACTCCCTGGGAAGAGCTCTTGTCTTAGAAGGGGAGCCCATACCTGTGATCCGCTCTGTGATATCCAGAAGAGCTTGTCCACTCAGTTGACCCCATTGGTGGCTGAACTCTTTCATCAGTGATACTTTGTCTACAGGAGAAACACACATTTCTGCTCACTCTTCTGAGGTCATAGGAGAAAGGACAGTGGGGAGGGAAAGAGCAGGGCAGCCCCAATATATAAGCTCAAGTAGATTTCTGCTGATTTTTGAATCCTTTTCTTCTTTCCTTCCAGCCTATTTGTGAGGGGTTTAAATTCCCAAAGAAAAGCTCTCCTTTCACATTTGTAAATGCAAAGTTTTCTGCTGTACCAGGAGCTATGTTAAACATTTCACATCAGGGACCCCAAGAGTTCAACCACACATAAGCAGTGAAAGGGTTTTGCATTCCAGAGCAAACAGGAAGAAGACCAGACTTGGGATACAGAAAGGCACTGGGTCAGGCAGTTCATGAGTTCACAGAGCAGCTGAACTCAAGAAAGTGGAAATTCCCTTGAAGATCTGCCTCTTTAACACTCCATTTTTCAGGCATATTTCCCCAGTGCAGCAGTTTCAGAGCTGACATAAATCTCTGCAGCAAAGGAATTTAGAGCAGCCCTTGCTTGTGTACAGCCACCCTGCCCCCATGCAACACAGCATGTGGAACAAGGCATCACTGACAGCTTCATTTCTATCTGTTTGTTTTGAGGAAATTAACTTGGTGAATCACAATTTTTCCTTTGAAAAAAAGACAAAGAAGGAAGGTGGAAAATAGGCAGCTAATGCCTACAAATGTGGAGCCTTCCAGGAGGCTGCTCTGTAGAACCTCTGATGGGCCAGTGTCCCTTCATGCCAACAGCAAAGCTATTCATTTGGAAAGTCAAATGAGGTCCAAGGAAACTCCAAAAACCCCTTTGCCTCTGAATTGTAGCAAAGCTCTAGTCCAGGACCTCTTCTCCAGACAAGCAGCACAGAGCCAAGGGCTCCTGGCACTTTTGGGAAAGGCTGACACATTCAAGCCTGTTGGGGGACTGGTGTCTAAGGACTGCACCTCCACAGCTTCTGGTGAATGTGAGCTGGAGCGTTCCACAGGCAGCAAGAGCTCTCCAGGCACTGTGTTCTCTTGTGTTAGAGAGGCAGAGACACAGCTGAGGAGAGTCTATCAGGGGTCAGCCTTACCTAAATGAGCAATGGATTCTTCCAGAGCGTTCACAGCTGCAGAATGAACCCCAGGATCCTTTGAGTTCAGGTTCTTTAGTATTCCTTCCACCAAAAGGACGATCACTGGGTTCAAGTCATCTTCCAGGATGGCTATGATTTCTGCCAGCACGTCCAGCGCCATCTGCTTCACTTTCTTGTGAGTGTCAGATATTCTCAGGACAAAATCATCAAAAATCTGTGGAGAGAAGAAGCAGCATGAAAGCTGGATTGAAATGTCCTTGTTTGAAGAGGGGATGTAGAAATGAGCATTCAGTACCCAAGAAGGGTAAACACTATCTTTACCACATGGAATAGAGACAGGGATGGAAATGAGAAGCTGGAGTTGTGCCTGTGCAAGACAGGTTGGAGTTTACAGAAGTATCCTTTTAAAAATACTTGGTTTAAATCAACCCAGCCTGATCCTTCTCTCAACCATCCAAACCCATGTTGTGTCTAGAGAGTAACTGCCATGCTTTCAGTGGCTGGATTCCCTTCACTTCACCCAGCTGGGGGTAGGAGACAGCAGAAGTTACACCAGTGGAAAATTCTGTCATCATCTGATGAACAGCACCAATAGGCAACTGCTAGATAAATACAGTTGGACTGAAAGAACTTACCCTGAAGCCTGGACCTGAATTAAATTGGTCTGGGTAAGAGGGACCAGCCTGTCCCAAACAGCCAGGATGTAGTGCCAAGACACACTGAATTAACTTTACTGCTACAAGTTGGGAGAGGAGCTAAAGGGAAGGAACAGTGAAGATATCCTACATACTTGGACAATGTTAGTGGCGACAAGCTTGGGGCTGCTTTTGCACAGGTCTAGGAGGAGTGCCACTCCTTCCATCCGTGCCTCAAACCCCTTGGCCTCCAGGAGATCGTAAAGCTTCTGGAGCGTCTCCGTTTCATCCCTGGCTGGAGGTAACGTGACCTGGGCTTTTGGACGCTGTAGGAGGCATCCATCAGAGGTCGACTTCACCCTGGAAATAAAATCAAATTCTGACTTGTTGGTTATATCTGGTAATATCTGCCAGTAATTGTGAGCAAAACATCTAGAGGAGCTTTCCTAATCATGTGATCTCAAGCTAGAAAATCATGAGACTGAAAAACAATGTGGACTTCATGACAATCTTTATGGGACACTGCAAGTAACATTCTCACCAGTGCTTGCTCAGGAGAACCAAGGATGAGATTGTTATGGGTTATGTTTTGACTAGCTCCTCTCCCTACCCCCCACCATGGAGCTGCCAGCCCCTCCCCCGGGCTGTTTTATCTAGGCGGGTGTTTTTCTGCTTTTGGGGCTTTTCGCTGCTGCTCGCTGCTTTAGCTGCTGCTTCTGCTGCATTAGCTGCCCCCCTCCCCCCCCCCCCCCCCTCCGCTGCTTCAGCTGCTTTCCCCCGGCTGCCTAAGCTGCCCCTCTCCCTCTCTCCCTCCTCCTCATCCCTAAGATTTGCACCGGCTCCAGAGGGCACGGATCTGAACTTCGGAGACCACCTCTGGAAGTCTGCCAAAGAAGATCTGCCGCCCTTCCTGGTGAAGATCTGCCGAGTTCATCTCATCTGGGTCTGTGCTGGGAATGTTTCTTTTGTATTTTTGTTAATAAAAAGTTTTTTCCACTTTCCCCTGAAGAAAATTCTTTCCGAGCTTGGTGAAAGAAAGAATTGTAAGGGGGGGAAGGGGCCCTTTGGAGGTCTTTTTCCCAAATTTGTCCTAAACTTGGACAGAGATGCATCTGATCTATCTTCAGATGGCTTCCCAAGCACACAGGTCACATTGCAGTGTGGGGAAAGAGAGACATTACTGCCAAGTTTAAATGCCTCCTCATACAGGAGGTGTGTGTCTTATAATAAGAAAACTCATTACTCCAGAGAAGTGTCTCTGCACCAGGCATGACAATCTGGAACAGGAGCTCAGATACATCTGAGCAGATGAACAGGGGCATATCTGAAGGATCTAGAAAATCAATAACAGAGATAAAAAGAGAAGCCAGACATCCCAGCACTACGCTCACATTAAGTTTGTTTTCCTAGAGACTAGATGCACAGCTAAACATACCCACTGGGAACAATTTTGGATCAACCTGCCTCTTCCATGAGCATGGGAAGATTCTAGCTATGCTACCGAGACATGTGATCACTTTCCTGCCACCGCTGAGCATGACTGAGCTAAATATATCCTCTCTGTTATCAGAGGAGAACAAGTACAAGTAACTCTGTCATTGGCATGAAGAGACAGCAAGGACCAAATCCCTGTCTGAAATGCAGATTGCAGCACAGGGGGAAATCAACCAAACATCCTGTCTATCAAGCAAATTATTTGAAGGACAGGAATATCAAGACAGAACTGAGAGATCTGTTGACCAAAGCTGCTCAGGAATTGCCTTGCTACTTACAACTCAAACTTGGTACTGTTTGAGGGTACGAAAACCATGATTCAGCCAGGCCAAACCACTTGCATGGGAACTGCTTGTTTGGGGAACGGCATCTTGCTTCTAGACTGGGACTTTGCATCAAAACACCCAGCTGAAAAACACTCCACTCAGATACAATAAAACCCGGGTTGAATTTACTTGTCTCAAGTCATGCAGCAGAGATATGGCCCTCTCCTAGCTTGCACAACACTGCCCTTGCCACTGCTATGATTTTTCTGAGCTGCAACCAGTGGGTGTCTTTTTGTCGCCTAATTTTTGTGGAAACTCCTCCAGAGAAGTTTGTTCAGTGTAATGCAGAAGTAGACATTATCATAGGGCATGTGTAGGGAAAGGAAACAATCTCTGGCCATCTCTGCCAGAAAGATTTTCCTGAGGAAAAGACCTGTCCAGCCTGTCATGTGCTTTGTCACATCTAACAGAAGTGGTCAGTACCGCTGGCTAGAAGGCAATGTGGCCTGGGGCTGCTTGGAGCCATCACTCCTCTCTTCACAGGGCTCTTGACAGAGGGGAGTTCACCCTTCTGCTCTTCCATCCCCTACAAAGAGAGAAACTGCATGGATCTTTAGAATATAAAATAGGAAATTCCCTGTTGAAAACACAAGTTAGAACCAGGATCACTACTACCAAGGCTTAGGGAAACATTTCCTAACTTACAGAAGGAAACAGGCCAGACATTCAGTGATGCCAACTCTTTGTTTGCAATAGTTCAAGAAAGGGTATGGGTGCTGCCATACTGAGCAGCAGTTTAAAATCCCAAACTCATGAGTCTTGAGCATAAATGGGAATAATGCAAACTGGTAGGCAACGAGTGTTCTTACAGAAAGCAGCAGAAAAATTTGAACTCTTTGGGTTGAGAGGTGTTCCATTGTGTTGGAAGGTAGTTCAGTTCAACCTGGCTCTCCCTGTTCCTGCACAAAGGCACTCCCTTTTATTATGCAGATAAAAAAGAATAAAAAATTCCCTCCCAAACAAACAAATAATTTTGCACCGGATGGTGCTGAATTCACCAAGCTTCTTCCAGCTCCACAGTTTTTGACAGGAGGGCAATATTCCCAGAAGACAGACAGTAATTGTAGTAATTAGGATCGATTTGCACATTTTTGCAGTTTTGGAAATGTTGTTGGCACTGCTGCTTCCAATGTCTTTTGCACACACTCTTATCTTCAGAAGCACCATTCTCACTTAATTGCTTTACTGGGGGCAGAGTAGGGAGGGCGCAGAGGGGGGTTACCCTTAAATGTAAACCCATTTTCTCCTCTTCCCCTTTCCTGTTTGTGACCAATATTCAAAATATTCAAAAGCCCACTTTTTCCCGAATAATATCAGTTCCTCTGTGGTCTGCAGATGAACAGGGATTAACAGCTCATTCCCAGGAGCAAAATGGTTCAGCAGAAGAGGAACGATATAAAGACAGGTTTGGTATGTTTGATCTCCTATTAGCAATGGCAATACTTGCAGAAAGGAGACATTTCTCCTGCCAAACACTTACTCTCTCTCTCATTCTTTTCAGAATATCTTCCAGGTCACGGGCAGGAACGGATCGCTCCAAAAGCATTTTACCTTCTTGGTGATTCAGCAACATCTTCACCATCTCCTGTCCATAATGCCTACGGAAAGATGGAAGGAAGGCGAAGGAAGGCAAAGGAAGGCAAAGGAAGGAAGGAAGGTGAAGGAAGGAACGAAGGCAGGAAGGAAGGAAGGAAGGCAGGCAGGAAGGCAGGAAGGAAGGCAGGAAGGAAAGCAGGAAGGAAGAAAAAGAAAGAAAAGTGAACAAACAAATGAAGACTGTTAGCAGAAGAGGCTGATACCTTAAAATCATCAGGTGCAATCCTTGCATAAGAAGGCATTGCCTACTCAGTAAAGAGAGAAAGAAAAACACCATTTCATTCTGAAACTGTGGGTGTCTTCTGTGGAATCAAGAGGATCCCACAGAGCATGGAAACCCATCTGCTTTGTTATAAGATCCTATTAGCCAGTGCCTTGCTGCCATTGCACAATAATTGCCTTTCTTAACTGTCAGGAAGCCAGAACAAACATCTTCATGCTTCCTATTAATAATTCTATACTATATGTATGCACAGGGGTACTAGTTCTCTTGTGTCCTTGGCAGCTATTAATGGGAATTTAATAATCAAATTAAGGGAATTTGGTGGTTTGGGTTGATTTTGCCACTAGGAAACCACAGTTTTCTTCAAGAAATTTGGAAGTCATCGAGCCACAGATAACAGTATTCTAGAAATTTGCAGAAGAGGTTTAGAAAGACTGAATACATTGGCTAAAGAGCCTTGAAATATTTCTAGGAAAAGCCTTAAGTTAATGAGAAATAGATGTTTGGATCCTTCAGAGATGAAACATTAGACAACACTTTGCCTTTGTATTGTGCACCTAAGACCAAAGAAAACTGTTTGACTGGCTAATCGGAGCTCTTTTGATCTCAGGAAGAATCCTTCAAGTTACAGGAAGTTGGCAATGCTCCTTCTTGCTGGACAACCTCAGATTACCCAGTAGTCACTTCCACAGGCAACCCAGAGCAGTGGTCACAGCACCAAGCCTGACAGAGCTGGAGAAGCGTTTGGACAATGCTCTGGGGCACATGGAGTGACCCTTGGTGTATCCTGTCCATGGCCGGGAGCTGGACTCGATGACCCTGATGGGTCCTTTCCAACTCAGGGTATTCTATGATTCTATGGCCCTTACCCACACAGTGACAATATTTCCTGTGGTTTCCACTCTTTTGTGGTTTTACCTTTACAGACAGACCCTGACAGTTTTCCTGTGCTAGGAGGTGAACTGAAGATGGTTACCTTGTGTCCTGGTGACGGTCCTGAGCCAGCGTCCCTGCTGCGTGCACCAGCCTCCCAGCCCCGGCTGTGCCTGCGAGCTCCGTGACTCCAATTCTCTCCAGCAAGGACAGCAGCAGCTCGGCCGCACACTTCCGCACCTGCACGTGGCGGCTCCTGGGAAGGGAGAGCAAACACTGGGGCACAGGGACAAGGAGCAACAGCAGCACAGGCCTGGCCAGAGCGAGCTCCCTGTCATTGCTGGGGGAAGGAGACCTGGGCTCTCCCTGACACTTTAGACACCTCTAGAAGCTTCTGTCCTCAGATAAACCCAAAGTTAGCATTGCACACAAGGACTGCCTGCAAGGAAGAGGGAGGAATTCAGTCTCCCTGCACTATGTGATACTCAATTTCTGTCCCACAATTTACTCTGAGAAAAATTAAAGACAGAGATCACATATGAATTCTTTAGAAATGAAAGGCAATTCATGCTGACCCATCAGAGGGCACCAACTACACAGAGCTTCAGCAGGACTGAGGCTCTTTCCAGCCATTTATCCCCAAATCTGCAGACCTCTGGAAAAATAAAAGACAGGGGAAACACGCTGTGGGCCGTGAAGTTGCAGAATATAAAGCAATGCAGCCTGTTTCTTCTGTGAGGCTTGGCAAGGGATACATCTGAATGTTTTACCCTATTTCAAAACTGAGGAAAGAGTGGCAGTCATTTTAGCCAGGTTGTCCTGTTCTAGAGAGTGTCTTTTGGCAATTATCAGGCCCAACACTCAAGGAAGCATTTGCATTAGCTGTTGCATAGCATTTGGCTTGTGAAGCTGTCTGTAAAATGATTCATCATCTCAAGGCTAACATGAAACACCAGTTTGAATTGGAAGTAGAGCTTAAAGGCCAGGACAGTCATACAAGACTCCTTTTCGCAGGAGCTGCACCTGCTGTGCAGGCTGTGCCACACCCAGCACATTCTCCCCCCATGTGCTCCACGGCCCAGCAAGTATCCTTCTTATTTATTAAGTTAAGGGCATAATGAGGTTTCATGATTTTTCTCAGGGCCTCTGTGGTTAGTACTGTAAAATATCAAAGAGCGCTCACAGCTGCAATTGCAATTGTCCCTTTTCCCACAAAAGCAGGAGGCTCTATCCTTAGGCTTTGCAGGCACTTTCACTTCCCCACCATTCACCACATTTAGGCAACTCTGACAGACTGGGAGAACTCCAGGAAGCAGCAGGAAGCTGAGTCATAGGAGGTTTAGGTTGGATATCAGGAAAAGGTTTTTTACCCAGAGGGTGGTTGGGCACTGCAACAGGCTCCCCAGGGCAGTGGTCACAGTACAAAGCTTGACAGAGTTCAAGAAGCATTTGGACAACAATCTCAGGCACATGCTGTGACCCTTGGGGGTGTCCTGTGCAAGGCCAGGAGCTGGACTCAATGATCCTGATGGGGCCCTTCCAACTCCCCATATTCTACAGTTCTGTGATCCTGAGAACACATGGGCTGCAGGAGGGCAGAAATAAGGGCCAAGAGGAAAGAAACGAGGAGGACTGGAGAATCCAGTCACTGAGCTGACAGAAGATGCAGGATGCAGGATCCTTTCCTCCCACCATTCCCATTCTTTCTCTCATCCCTTGTCCCACCTGCACGCTAGAAGGCGAAGAATATCACTACAAGAAGAACCTACCTGATTCCACTGTCCAAGAGAGAAGTCATTGCTCGTGCAGGAGTCACATTCTCCACCATGATCCTCAGGGTCTGGCTGGCTGCTTTCTCAACAAACTCTGGGGAGTTACGCAGCATCCGGAGAATGACCCGAACCACCTCATCCACCTCAGAGTCCATGTCCTGCTTCAAGGTGGCAAAAAACTCTCCCAGAGTGACAATGGCCGAGTAGGACACCTTTGACCGGAGGTTGGTCACCTGGGGAAGTCATGAGGGGAAACATAACAATCACTTTGAAAAGGAAACCAGTTGCCTTAGACAAAAGTCCCAGAAGATGACAACATGTCCCACTGTGTCCACAGGAACATAAAAGCACAATAAGAGCAAAAGAGCACAAGCACAGAAAGGAACTTACTCTGGCACCAATTTCTGGCCTCAGACCTGCTTAGTGAAGGCCTAAAACTAAAAATTTCACTAAAGTGATTTACTTAACCCTTCTATAATGTCAATTGCTTTGATTTTAGGCCCTTGTATTTGAAAAACAAAGAACCAAATAAAAGCAAGGGCTGCTTTCAAACCATAAAGGCACAAGCCATAAGGATAAAGAGTCATGTGCTCCTGTTCAAAAAAGCAACACCAGCAGTTGAAGCACTCAGCCAGGAAACTGAAAACACAGACTCAGGTCTACAGACTAATTTGCAGTGTTGAATTACAGCTCAGGCAAAGATTTGGACTCTGGCAAGTAATATAATTAGTATATCTGCTTCTGCATGTGCACATTTCATTATAATGGCAGATGACCCAAAGATAAGTGTCAGATACCTGACCTACCAGTAAATACAGCTACTTGTACACACAGATCCTATAGATAGCTGACAGACATTAGAAATATAAGGTGTAAAAACAGAAATGAAGGCAGTCCCTGAGCACACATGGAGATGAACAATCACATATCTACTCAACACACTGTGCATGAAGTACAGGGGACAATCCAGAACAATGTTCTCACCTCACTGATAACTGCCAAGCAAATGTCACGAAGTCTTGAAAGCAGGACTTCTGAATGGGACCCAGCCAGGTGTTTGATGCTGACAAGTCCCTTCTCCTTCATCTCCCTGAAAGGCAAGTACCAAAAAGATTTATTTTTCTCTCCACCCAAGAACTAGGCAGCAGCGTCTCAAATTACCAGCCTGATGGCTCTGTCAAACAATGGGAGGTGCTTTCCAAGGTGTACTTAATGAAATCGTGGAGCTCCTTGCCACAGGATGCTGTGGCTGTCAAAAGTGTACAGAAATCCATGAGGCAAATAGAGGGGTTTCAGAGTCTTTATTTATGGCTGTTTTAGAAGATAGCCTTTCTAAAATCTCTGTCACCATGTCCAGTCCCTATGTCACTGCTTCCTAGAAGCTGTCAGACTGGCCCATGCTGCTGCTCCATGTCACCTCCCTGTACCTGCCCCTAAGACACAATGCCACCAGGCTGTTACTGGGGTATTTTCCTTCTTTGCCAGCCCCAGCAGGCAGCTCAGCAGTGAAAGTCTGCACTGGCACTCTGGAGCTGAATTTCCACTCTACAATCTGGGCCTGTCTGCCACCCATTCCACTCCACCTCTGCATTCCCCAAAAAAGCAACCGCATGACCCAGAAGATTCCACACCTGAGCAAGAACAGTTGAAACTCTACCTTTTCCCAAAATCCCCTACCTAAAACAATCCCCACAACAGCAACATGTTACTGAAAAGGTGCAAACAACTCTGTCTCTCAGCAGTTGCTCTGTGCAGGCCCTGAGCTACAGGAAGGTGTGTGAGGTATCAGGGCTGCAACACAGGGCTGGAAACTGATCCCACGGGCACCACTGAGTGTCATCAAAATGACAACCATTAGCACCTAACATTTGTAGGCTTATCACCTCTGTGCTTCCTTCTGTCTGTGTTTAATTGTGGAACACATGGTGAGTATTGACCAAACATATCAGGCCCATATGAAGCAGTGAGAAGGAAAAAGCTGAATCCCAAAAGTGCAAGATTCCTAGAGGATTTCTTTTTCCTTCTCTTCAGACATGTTTCCTTCAGGAGTAATGACAGGCTAAGGGTCTTGAAAGCACAACTCAGACCATTTCTCAGAAAGAAGAACTCCCTGGAGTTGCTTCTGGGACTCACATGCAGGAGGTCACAGGGAGACCCTGCCACCTGTCATTGCTGTCAGCAGAGGGACAAGAGAGAAATCTTACTCAGTCCCACTGGGCCAGTGCCCCAAGGCACCCAAATCTCTACACTCAGATCTGCTGCCCTCCTGCTTCTGCCTTCAGCCAGCAAATCATCTCATCCCACGGCATCCTCTCTTCCCTCAACATTCCCTTTGCAGCTCCATGGAGCAGCAGGCAAAGCAAGGAAACAGCACAGACCTGCTGCAGCTGGAGTAGAGCTGCAGACCAAGGCCAAGAAAAGGCTGCTCTCAAATCTTGATCCTCTCAGTGCCTCTGGAGTGGTTTCCCCAGTGCCCTGTGGCCCTCTGGGCTGTTGGGCCTCAGAGGCACCAGCAAGATTCCCTTCTAACCGTCCTTAGCGCTGAGGGGGAGACAGAGTGAGCGGGGCCTTTCTTACCAGTCGTCGCTGCGGAGCTGGGAGAGTGCCTGGAGCAAGGACTGCTGCGGGTCAGGAGAGGCTGTGTCCTTGTGCCCGTGCCCACGGAGCAGCTCCTCTCGGCGCTGGGCACCAGGGGCCCTCTGCGAGGTCACTGTGAGGAGAGGGTCAGCCCTGAGCGCTGCAGCCCCGGGCAAGGCCCCGCCATGGAGCGGCTGCAGCCCCAGCTCCACGGGCTGCAAATGGCTCTGGCTCAGACACCCTCCCTGCTCTGCCTCCTTGGGCTCCTTGCTTTCTGACAGCCTCACAGCTGGGCACAGCTCCGGGCTAAACCTGGCCACTGCCCACACAGCCATTGCCAGCTGCCAGGTGCCACAGGCAGCACAGCCAGCGGCAGGTTCCTGAGGCCGCAGAGCTCCCGCTCCTGCCAGACAGGGCCGAGCAGCGGCAATGGCTGCCCCAGGAGGGAACCCCAGGGACCTCTCTTGTCCCAGCACCCTGATTCCCCCAGCCCTGAGGACTGAGGCACTCTGCAATCCCTGAGCAAAGACCTGCAGCTGCCTCGTGACAGCACCAAGCCAAGCCGGAACAACCCAACCCTGCTGGGCCCGCTGAATCCCCATGGAGCAGCCCAGGGAACAGCCAGAGCTGACCTTCACCCCTGACAGCACCTCTGCTCCCACTGACTTCAAGTATTCTAGACAGCAGGCAGCTGAGTGCACACACATTTTAGCCTACTCTTGGAAAGGAGTTGTTCATGGATTTTGTTCTTTCCAGCATCAGAATCTTTACTTTTTCCAAGGTACACACTGGCTGTATTTCAAAGATGCTGAGGTGAAATTTACTTGCTGTCAATTTGTTGAATTGTGTGCCTAAGCTTTCTTGTGGAAAAATGCTATTTCCAGTCTAAAAGTTGATAAAAAAGCCTTCCAAATGCAAACTGAAGATAAAAATACTCAAATACAGATGCAAATTGTTGGCAGACGCACTCTCTTGATAATAATTTCTCCTGGGTTTACCCTAATTGAATTATTTGGAAAGGTAAAAATTTACAAGGTATGAGAAAAACAGATGATAAATGCATTTGAAATGAAACCCATTTGTCATCAAAAGCACTGTCAAAATTTCCTGTTGCACACTCAAAGCTTATTTTCTAATGTGGAGATGAAGCATGTGAGCTGTCTAAAATGATGGAGTATAAATATGGCACAGAATCTAAATGAAGTGCTCTAGACTTGGTAGGGTTTTTGTGATACCTTGCATGTTCTCACAAATTATGGGGGAACTGTAACATCAAAATATTCAGACGGGAACTAATCTGGCTGTCACTGATGTAACCCTGTCACTGACACAGCGATGTCACTGCAGAAGTATGTAGACATCCACATCTAGATTCCATATGAATGGAGAGCCACAGTCAGGCTAGTTCTGGTCAATTCTGAACATGGGAGTAGCATCACTAGAAAAGAGCACTCCAAGTATCATTCCCAGCTCCCTTCTTATCTCACCACTTGGGATCACAGCACAGGCAAGCTACCCACAAAGGAGAGACAAGAGCCAGGGACTGTCTCCTGTGCATTTCCTGCAGGCAACAAACAGCCTGAGAGCACCAGGCAGCCCCTCCTGGCTCATCTGCTCCACACGGCCGCTGTATTTGGGTGTGCTGACACAGGAGGCATGCTTGTTCCCTCTTGGCATTGCAGGCCGTGGGATGGCAGCAGCCAGGAGCCATTGGGCACTGGGAGCAGCAGCACAATGGCACCAAGCCACTGACTGCCATGCAGAGAAAAGCTTTGCTGGGACAGCAGAAAAGCTGGCTGCAGAGCCAAGCAGCACAGGCAGAGGGCCCCAATGGTGAGTGGACGGTACTCGTAGGTGCACAGTGAGCACAGCCTGGCACACTGCTCCACAGCTCATCCCTGCAGTTACAGCTGCCTCCTGGCACCAGCACTGTACTTTGGACTATCAGGATGGGCAAAAGCCAGAGCTTAGGCCTTTACCACTGCTTTATCCAGCTCAACTTTCCAGTGGATCTCTAAGAACCAACTGCTGCAGTACTACCAAGCTGGAGGAACTCAAAAGTAGATTTCTGTTCATTCTAAGGACAGGCTATGGACCAAAGAGCCCACCTGTGCTGGCTGAGGCAGGAGGCAGTTTCGCTCCTTGTGATAGAACAACCCGTGTGGGCAAAAGCTGCCATGGAGCAGGCTTACCTGAGGAGTTGCATGGGACAGTGCCTTCCTCATGGATCATAGGCACACTGGGTGGTAAGGGCACCTTGTCCTGCTTCCTCAAGACCTTCTTCTTCTTCAAGGCATTACCAGGGTGTTTTCTCTGCACACTGGAAGCTGTGCCATTGACAGGTGGTAGGCTAAAACCTGCAGGGATCAAAGAGGAGCTTGTAAGTGGAGGGTGCAGGACAGGGTGATGATGCAATGGGCCAGAAAACTTGTTGGAGCTGGGTATCATGTCTTTGTTATCCCAAAGTAGAATGCTGGCACACTAACATGGGACAAGGACCACAGAATCAAAGAATCTGAGAAGAGTTTGGATTGGAAGGCCCCTTTAACCACCATCTAGTCCAAACCCTGGGAGCAGGACATTTTCATCTATATCAGGTTCCTAGAACCCCTAGAAAACTGGCCTTGAATGCCTTCAAGGATGGATCAACAACAGCTTCTGTGGGCACACCTTTCCAGCATTTCATCACCTTCATAATAAAAAATTCTCCCTAATATCTAATCTAAATCTACCCTTTTCTAGTTTAAAACCAAACTGCAGTGATGCTTCCCCTAAGAAACAAGGAAAACCCAGTGTTGCTTTGCTTTTGTTTGCCTGTTTCAGAGGCTGGCTGGGGAAGTTCCCAAAAGAAAGTGCAGCTAACCCTGCGTGATGCCCTGGGGCTGGTTGCTGCCCCGAAGGTCCCTGCTGCTGCCCTCGGGGCAGCGCACACAGCGCTGCAGCCAGAGCCCCCAGCCGGGATTCACTCGGAACGGGAACGCTGCTGGCTCCTGGGCTACAAGCAGCACTATCCCGGGGCTCCAGCACAGCTCTGCAGCGCCAGCTGCTCGCAGGGGCTGGGGGAGAAGGTTCTCTGGTGTTTCCATTAGGAGGAGTTGAATTTGGTTTCTTCCAGGTTGCACCTTGGTTGAAAAGTATTCTTCTGGACTCACCTTCCCTGGAAGCTGCTCTCCAGGAAAGAGTCTGAAGCCCCAGTCGACTTTGCAAGAGGAAATTTTCTACTCTGAAAGACTTTAGAGATGAAGGTGGGAAGCTGATATTCTGTTACTGACTCAGTGAGGCCTTGGGCAAGACACTTCATCTCTCTAGATTTCTCTTTGGGGAATGGAAATCAATCCTATGCAAGCTTCCGCTCAGATGCAAGCAGAACAGCCCCCCAGTCTGATTGCAACACTGTGCAAAGGGCAAGCAAGTGGTCAAAAAGGACCACAAGTGTAAGCAGCACTTACTTGCTTCAGGTGCATCCCCGGGCTCAACTGTCTGTGGAGGCAGCTGCAAGGCTGTTTTCTCTTCTCTCCTTTTCTTCATCTCTTTCTCAAAAACCTCCACATCCTTTGGCTCTAAGTTCTTTTCAGCCAACTTGCACAATGCAGCACGGATCTAGTTGCAATGGAAATACATCACAGACTGTAAGCAGAGACACACAAACCAGGCACTACACCTCATCAGGAGCACAGAGTCCATAGAGTGCCACAGACTTTAATCTAGCTCCACATACATTCCAATAGTTTCAGGAGAATGTCTCCCATCCTCACCTTGGTAGTTACACACAGTGAGGTGGAACACTTCAGTCCCATAACATAAAGAATGCTTCAGGCATGACCTTAGCACCATCTGCAAACCAGTGACTTTGGCATCACTGGAAATAGCCAAGCAATTGCTCTGTAGCTGTCAAATACATTCCCAAGAGAATCCCCATGCCCCAAGAGTGGAAGATTAGGATTTTCAGGGATATTTTGGGCCAAGCACTAAACAGTCACTGGAAAGGAAGTCTGCTCATCCCTGTCCTTATCCTTTACCTTTCCAAAGCCGTCCCTCAGGTCTTTGTCACTCGTAAGACTGCTGGGATGATCCGTCTCCTTGGCCTGGCTCAGTGGGAGGCCTGGTACTGGAAGCAAAGATTCCTGTAAATCTCTGGCAGACTTCGCCCCCCAAAAACATCATGCTGGGCAACAGGCAAGACAGGTTCCAGACTGCAGAGGTCTCATAAGACACAGAGATGGTGCATGAGAGCAGCAAGGTACATACGCCTAGACCCTCTCCCAATGGATGGGCTATTGGTAGCAGATACGGCATTACTGTGTTGGCCAGGAGACTGAAACCTGCTGCATGATGAAGGTCTCAGCCCCCAATGCTGGAGACCCTCTGTGTTTGACAGAGAAGGGCAGAGATGGAGATTGCCCTTGACTGAGATTCTTATCTGCCCTTATGCTGATTTTAGTAAACATCTTCTTTCTGGTTCCTAAACAAAGTCCTGGCTTCTAATACCTGTATGCATTTAGATCAACATTTATTCTCTTCCTTGGAATATTTTTGAGGACATCAGAAGAAAAGCTTAGGATTTCAGAAGTGTTACCCAAACATAAATTGTCTTCTTGACACTAGATAATTCATTTTCCCCAAGGATTTTAATTCTAAACTGTATGAGCTTGGGCCACTTTTGGGCTAGCACGACTAAAGGCTGATTTTCTTAATGCCAGTAGAACAATGTAACACATTCTGAAATACTCTCCAACATAGCTGTTAAAAAGTGGCAGCAAAGTAGAATAAACCAATGTTGTAATTCAATATTTTTTGCCTTTGCAGAATGCTCAGGTAGTAAGAAAGGAGAGTTAGATAGAGCTTTGAGGAAGGAGGGCATTCTGGACGGAAGACAAAACCTTGGAAAATAAGAGCATCTGGGAAGTTGGCAAGGAAACTACTGACCAGGGCAACCTCCTTGGGAACACTGCAGTCAGTCAGATCTGCAAAATGGACACCCAAAATTTAACAAAGGCCGCAATGCAAACCTAAAGCATGAAGGTCCCCATGCCGTGGGACACATTTCCTGGAAACCTCTAAATAGCTGCCCAGGGAAACATGCTCCTGCCAGCAGCCCCTTGGGGCAGGCCAGGGCCACACCCTGACCCACTTGCACAGAGCTCCCAGGGCAGCAGCCTGGCCTCTGGGCTGCCCTGGGACAGCAGGGAGCTCAGAGCCCTGTGCTTCCAGCAATGGCTCAGCTGCACATGCAGCCTCCTGCTCCTCTCCCTGCCCCACAGCTGAGCAGCCCTACAGCTCCACGGGGCCCTGGGAGCAGCACAGCTCATGGCAGGGGGCACCTGCAGGGCAGAACTGTTCCCTGGCAATGGCACAGGCTCTCCAGGCTGGCAAGACCCTTCCTCCTGCCACAGAGCCCAGTTCCCACCTTACCTCTGTGTGAGGCTGAGCCCTGCTGGCCCTTGTCCTCCTCCTGGCAGGGACCCTGGGGGCAGTGCTGCTCAGCTGCCCCTGCCGGGGCTCCCGGGCCAAGGCCCCCTGAGCCGGCCAGCCCAGGCCTCCATTCCCAGCGCCGGGTTCCGCACATAGGTCTCCATGCTGAACAATTCAGCCAGTTTCCGTGGGAACAGAGGCATCCCAGGTCCTATTGCACACCAAGGGCTCTTTCCCTTCGTCCTCTGGGTCTGTGCTGTAGATCAGGTACAAGAGAAGAAGTGAGTTAATTTAACTCATGCCTGTACTATCAACCCATCTAATGGATGGGGAATTCAAAGCTTATTTCAGTTACTGAAAAGATTGGCTGTTTTTATTTTTGAAACAAGCATCAGCTGAATTTCTCTGAACAATGTGGAGATGGCAAGCCAGTAGAAGGGTTCTACAACTTGATGTGTGCCCATTGCCTCTCCACTACTACAGGATCCCTTTCCTTCCAAGGAACTGGAAACTCACAGTGGTCTCTAGAATTTGACACAGTCTAGCAAGTAATTGTTTTCAAAAGTCATTTTCAAGGCCATTATTTCTGTAACTCCCACTCGGTTCTAACTTGGGTTTTTCATTTTTGGGATTTTGTTTATTTCTCTTTACAACAAAGGAAGTGCTCGTACACAAACAAAGGCATCATGTTATATACACAAAAAAGCTTTGCTTTCCCCATTAGATATCCCCAGTAATCTGCAAGCCTGTAACTGAAGGGAATAAAGTGGTCATCCACAAGTTTCACTTTTGCTCTGCTTTACTCTTTGAAGGGTTTATACCCTGTCTTCCTGCAGAAGCACCTAAAACTAACAAAAACATGACCTGCCTCAAGACATTTTGATTATGCCTAATACAATGAAATTGATTAATTGAAATAGCAGAGGGTAGGTCATTCTAAATACTCTTCAACAGGGACATTAGAATTAAGAAACTAATTCTTTACATGGCTTCACACAGCATAAAATCATAGAGCAGCCAAGCAGTAAGAGGGGAAAAAGGGTCTTAGAACTGATACTTTTCTCCTGTAGAATGTTCCGTTCAGAATAAAAGAGAGACAGGCAAAGTCTAGTGAGAAGACATTTCTAGTTGAGAATGAGTCCAGCAAAAATGTCACCTTACTTACTGAGCAATACTTCTCCCCAGCTACACTAAGCCATCCCTGCATATCAGCAATAAGGAGTCATTCCAAAGGGGCTGTACCCAGGATTTGGCAGAAATAACCCTGAGCAAAGGGATGTGGATCTTCTTCTGCATCAGCAAAATTATTTCTTCAAGTCTCATCACTCCTATCAGTTCATGACCAGAGATGGCAAAGGAACAACAGACTTTCACTGAGGCTTTCAACTTGAAAGCATTGGCTGACACAGATGCACCATTTTGTCTGGCACAATTCTACTTGTCAGGGATCAGGCAAGGCAGGGACAGGGGACAAGGTAGAAGGCATCTCCTCCCCCAGCCTCAGCCTGCAACACTGACCCAGACAGAGAGAGTCAGGCAAGAGATTTGTCATCGTGAACCTGCCATAGGTGGTTTTGGGCTTGTGCTGTCAGAGCATGACAAACTCAGAGCCTGCATAGGCTGCATCCATTTGGAAGTCTCCTTCTCCTTAACTGGAAAATTCAAAAAGGACTTTCTGTCACAGGAGGTTTCCCTCTTTCCCCAAGTGCAAAATGAATCAGTACCCATAATCTTCCTTCTGATGTCAAAGGGTCCAGCTTAGACCATGTCCCAAGGAAAGATTTTCTTTTACAAGGCCAGGAGGAAGAAGTGAGAACATTTCTCATTTCATGCTAAATGCCTTTTTTTTCTCTATTAGTTTACACTAGAAAGGCTGCATGGAGATAAAAACGTGTGCAGGATGGAGAGGAATGTTTCCTTTTCCTGCCCTGCATTTCCAGAGACTCAAGGTCCCACTCCAGCTCCTGCCACTCACACTTCAGGAATTTTCACTGAGTCACTGGAGCACATTCCCAGTGACTGGGCTCTGGGAGGTGTCCACTGAGCCCATCAAGCATCAAAAAATTTACAGAAACTTTTGAAAGAATGATATTTAACCAAGCTTTCCAAAAGTCACCTCTGAGTCAAGATTCCAATGGTCATTTTAGGACAGACGTGCCCTGTACCTACCTGCATGTTCAGAGCTCTCTCTGCTTCTGCTGCTGGATCTTGGCCTTGAGAAAATGGAGGACAAAAGAACATATGAGGAGGGAGAAAGTGAAGGGAGGGAAGAGGTGTAGCATGAAAGGAGACAAACCTTCCTAGCTTGGTCATTCTGATGAAGCAGGATATGCAACACATCAACCCAACAAGATTCAAAGCTGATTAATTGTCCTGAAGCTTTCAGTTGCTCAGTCAGACACAGCTGACCAAGCTGCAGCTGAAACACAGCAGTCATTCTTCAACTTGCATCATAACTCCCCAATCTGCTGTCTCCTTTTGGAGCCAAGTGACTCCTACAGCCTCATTGTAGCAGCAAGAGCTGCTCAGCTGAGACACGAGCCTGTATGGAGGGCAGCTGCTTTGGCTCTGCTGACAAAGCTTGACTTTGCTGCTTGTGCCTTACACTGGTGCTGATCTCATGCTAGATGTTGTCAGAGCACTGCTGTGTTCTGGGAAGAATATTCCACCTCCTTGTTCTTGCAAGAAGAGAAAGGCTTTTTCCACCTGCTATGCAAGCTGTAGTGTTTCAAGAAAAGCCTGGTTTTCAGTCGGGGGTGGGGGGTGATTGCCTGTCAGGACCTGCCAGAGGCAATGAACTGACTGGTTTGGACTGGCCATTGAGCTGGGTAAGTTTGGGGATTGATATCCAGTTAGACCACTTGAAGCAGCTAATCACGCCCCTGTGGAAAAGCACATTTAAAAATGAAGGAAAGCCTGGGAATCTTCTTGGCTTCTGGCCTCTGAGTAGCTAACTGGCCAGTCCCCACACGGCTGCGTGGCCATGACAAAGCACAGCTCGGCTGAGATTTCTGCCACCGTGGGGCCGGGCCACCAGCACCGCCCAGGCCACCGGCACCGCCCGGGCCACCAGGACAGCCCAGGCCCTGCGGGCACCACCCAGGCCACCAGGACAGCCCAGGCCATCGCACCGCCGGGCCACCAGGACAGCCCAGGCCATCGGCACCGCCCAGGCCCTGCGGGCAGCCGGAGCTGCCAGGGCTGCTCGGCCAGAGCCGGCGCGGCCGGGGCTATTTCAGCAGGGCTCACAAATGAACTTTGCTCACTCCGGGACCAGCGCTGGGAGTGGCTCCGCAGCCCGTGCTGGGCACGGCCCCGAGGCCAGAGGAGCGGCCTGGGCTGTCAGCGGCCGCCACCATCCCCGTGGCTTCTGAGTTGTGGAGCCATGGCCTTCTGCACAGTTGTCTGTGATGCTGTTTCTAGACTTCATCAGCTTCTGGGCAGCAGTGTGCCTTGGCATGGCTTTGTCCAGAGGGAAGGGATGGGCAATGGCCATAGGGAGAGCAGCCCAGAGCCCAGCCACACGATTGCCTTTGCAGCAGGACCAGCACCTGCAGTTGTTTTGGGTTTGCCATGGGATGCAGGAGGACACAGGTGAACAACAGCTTTGGTAAACAGAATTGGCGAATGCTGTCCAGAACTGGACAATTTGATTGGACAATCAAAGGCTTGTGTACTTGATGTCAGCCTCGAAGAGAAAGGGCCCAATGGATCCCTGACAGGATCTGATCCTTTAACTGGAGTTGGAACAGGTCCTGATTCGGCTCTTTAGCTGTGCCAGAAATGATGGGATAGTAAGCAAGGGTGTGCATCTGCCCCTGTGCCTCCACTCCCCTTCCTGGCCACGGCATGGGGGCCCTGGAGAAACCTGGGCTGGCAGAGACCTTCCAGAGAGCAGCAGGGCAGGGAGCTCTGCTGAACTTCCTGGATGCCAGGGAGCTTGAGATACTGGAGGTGTGGGAGCTGGAGAGCAGCGAGCATCCCAAGAGCTCAGCAGCTTCTGGGCTGAAAGGCTGCTGGGGAAGTGAAAGGGGGAAGGGCAGCAGCAGAAGGAATGAGGGCCTTGAGAAAAGCAGGTTTTGACATCCTGCAGAATGGCTTTGTGGGGACATGGCTGGAGATCAGCAGTGGCTGTGAGATGTCTAAGGGGCAGGGAGAGTATAGTGATCTAAACCCATTCCCATACCATCCAAAAGGCCAGTGGAGGCAGTGGCACCCCTGAACATACTGATGCCAAACATGTGGATTCCAGCTGGGAATGTAGCCACCCTTCCAAAACAGTTAGCTTGAGGGGAGAGGTGCCAAATCTGGGACATGGGCTCTCCCTCACCACTTCCCTCTCCATTCCCCATCCTGGGCCAAGCTGCTCCATCAGCTTGTCTTTTCCTGCTAGGTCCCAGTTCAAAATGTGGCTAAATATCTTGAGTCTTGAATGGGGGCAAGGCTGGATGCTTCATCTGAGCATTTTGTTCCACTCTTTCCAGGCATCCTTGCTGTATTCCAGTGGTGGGGATGTGAAAAAGGGGTCATTGGGACCGCCTTTGATTCCCCCTATCCACAAAGCAGTCCGTCCCCGTGTTGGCAGTGCTGCAGGGTCTCTGCACAGCTCTCTGCAGCTGGATATCCAAGAGTCCCAGGAGATGAGGTAAGCCAAGGTGTCTGCTGCTCCACTGTGCTGTTCAGCTCTCTCTTCCTGTCTCATGAGGTTCTTTTGCACAGTCAGCTGTCCCATGTATTTAGGCAAACCTCTGTGTATTCACCATTTTGCCCATCTCTGATGATCCAGCTCCATGTCAAACCCCACATCATCTGTCCCAAGAGCAGAGGTGGTGGTAGGGAAAAGGAGACAGGGCTTAGAAGCATCTCAAGATGGGTCTTCTGCTGGGCTTGGCTATCGATTCCCTCTGTAATGTTTGTGTTGTCATTTGGGAACTGTAGTGCATGGGTCTGGATCCTGAAGATCATTGAATACTGTGATCCTTGACTGTCATCTTCAGCATCCATTAGAATATGTTTGGACAAATATTGGCTACTGGAGAAGTGTCTGCAAATATCAGTGCTGCTTCTTTTAATGGTTGTCGTTGTTTATGTGCAGCACTTTATTTTTAAAGTATAAACAACCCAACTGAAAACTGAGTGCGAGTTGCAGAACAACACTAGCCATGAAAACTACCTTTGGAAATCAATTACCTTCTGGGTGTAATTGTAAAATTCTCGAGACCACTGTGTGTTGCCAACTGTTTGGAATGAAAGGGATCCCAAAGAAAATTTCAGGAGTAACTTCTCTGAGCTTTGGCCTCAGCTTCTACTGTGAAATGAGATCCCAGATAAATTTTGGGGTACAGATGTATAATCCATCAATGTTTAATATTAGGTCTGGGCTAAAAAGCAAAGAGGGCTAGGTGCTAGAGTACCTCATGGAAAGATATGAGCTTGGATACGTGTGAGAAAATATAGCTGTGAAGTTTATCCAAGTGATAAATACAGAAGGAGTCACAGAAGTACTATTCTAATTGAGAAGTTCAGGTGGGGCTTTTCAAGTGCAATCTGAATATTCTTGTGTAGTGCGTCTAGTGCTGACTAAATGCCAGCACACCCACTGGAATATATTTACTCACGTTTCTTTTCTGAGATAAGGAATTAGGAGAAGGAGGGTAAAACAGGCACAAAATTTAATGTATGCAAAGAAAAAATTTATTAACACAAAACAGGTAAGAAAAATCAGCATAAACCTCCAGAACACTTCTTCTGCCTCCTACCTTCTTTTATTTCCTACTGACAATGTACAGAGACAGTCAGCTCTAAATTAGTCTTTCTCCAGTTCACTCAGGGAGAGGAGCTTCTCTTGCCATGTATGGATACTTCTCCACAAGAAACTGTTCTCCTGTGGCTTTAATGTCACAGCGAATCAGGTGCCCGGGAAAGGAAAATGTGCTCGCGGTGTGAAAAGTTGCTCTCATACCTCGCAGCTATCCCACAGCTGCTTTCATGGGCCATGTCAACTTACTGGGGTGCTATTTTAATGATGAGCTCTTCTAGTATAAAACAAAAGTTCACTTGATCCATCTCTGGGAACAGAGGCTTTTCTACTGCTATCACTGGGGCAAGGTTTCTCATCTCTCTCTATTTACATTTCTCTTTGAATTAAAATTGCTTCAAACATCTGGTCACTTCAGCACTGCTTCCTCTGTTCATGGCTCTGGTTAGAACGCTGCATCCCCCCCAATGTATTTTCATGAGTTACAGGAAAAAAAAGGTTTGATATATCAATTATATCGTCTCTATAGCCTTACAAGAGGATTTCAGCCTCAGACTGAGGCATCTCCTCAAATCCCCCCATCTAGAATTTTACTCGCTCTTCACTGACTTCAGTGTCCATGTTGTTGTCCCTAAGTGTCCTCATCTTTCCTTTTTCTGCTTCGGGAGACAAAGGGTGTTTCCAGGTTTGTTTGTTCTCAAGCTTTATCAGCTGAAGCAGTTCTGTTCTATAGAGCCCTGAAGAGCTGAAAGGTTGATGCCATCCGGCTGTGCCTGGCAGAGATCGCTGCCGTGCCTCTCACTGCTGCTCACCCGGCTCCCTCGGCATTGCGCAAAGCTGCGCTGGCTGCCGGCCCCGCCCTGCGCCTTCCCTTCACGCGGGGCACCGGAAAACAAGAAAAGCCACTGCTGCCACTTTGTCCTTCTGTTCTCTGCATGGCTGCTGAAAGAACTAAACGAGCCAAGTTCATTGCGAGCCCTGCCGAGGCAGCCTCTCTACCTGGTCACTCACAAGAAGAACAATTTCCACTGGGGCCCTGAACAACAGCAAGCCTTTGCCCAGATCAAACAGGAGATTGCCCATGCAGTAGCCCTTGGCCCAGTTAGGATGGGACCAGATGTAAAGAATGTACTTTACTGTGCAGCCAGGAGCCATGGTTTGTCTTGGAGCCTGTGGCAGAAGGTGCCTGGCGAGACCCGAGGCTGACCCCTGGGATTTTGGAGTTACAGAGGATCTGAAGGTAACTGTACCCAAACGGAGAAGGAAATCTTGGCTGCCTATGAGGGAGTCCAAGCCACTTCAGAAGTGATTGGCATGGAAGCACAACTCTTCCTGGCATCCCGACTGCCAGTGCTGGGGTGGATGTTCAGTGGAAAGGTTCCCTCCACCCACCATGCCACCAGTGCCATGTGGAGCAAGTGGATTACTCTCATCACTCAGCGCGCCAGGATAGGAAAACTAAATCACCCTGAGATTTTGGAAATAATTACAAACTGGCCAGAAGGAGAAAGTTTTGGTGTCACAGATGAGGAACAAGAACCAGTGACATGGGCTGAGGAAGCTCTGCCATACAACCAGCTACCAGCAGAGGAAGCACGCTACGCTTTGCTCACCAACGGTTCCTGTCGCATCGTAGGGACGAATCGGAGGTGGAAAGCAGCTGTATGGAGCCCCACACGACAGGTCACAGAGGCCACTGAAGGAAAGGGCAGATCAAGTCAATTTGCTGAACTCAAAACCATTCAGCTTGCCCTAGACATCACAGAAAGAGAGAAGTGGCCAAAGCTCTATTTGTATACTGATTCCTGGATGGTAGCCAATGCTCTGTGGGGATGGTTGAAGACATGGAAAGAGGCGAACTGGCAGCGTAGAGGAAAACCAATTTGGGCTGCTGAAGAACGGAAAGACATCGCTACTCAACTAGAGAAGCTACCTGTGAAAGTTTGCCATGTAGACGCCCATGTCCCTAGAAGTAGAGCCAATGAAGAGCAGCAAAACAATCAGCAGGTAGATCAGGCTGCAAAGATAGGGGTGTCGAAGATAGACCTTAATTGGGAACACAAGGGAGAATTGTTGCTGGCTTGATGGACCCACGATGCCTCAGGTCACCAGGGCAGAGATGCCACCTATAAGTGGGCACGAGACCAAGGGGTGGATCTAACCAAGGACAGTATTTCCCAGGTTATCCATGACTGTGAGACGTGTGCTGCCATCAAGCAGGCTAAGGGGGTGAAGTCCCTCTGGTATGGGGGGCAGTGGTCCAAGTATAAGTATGGAGAGGCCTGGCAGATTGATTACATCACACTGCCTCAGACCCACCAGAGCAAGCACTACATCCTAACCATGGTGGAAGCCACCACTGGATGGCTGGAGACCTATCTGGTGTCTCATGCCACAGCCTGCAACACCATTCTGGGGCTTGAAAAGCAGGTCCTTTGGAGGCATGGTACTCTTAAAAAGATTGAATCATATAATGGGACTAATTTCAAGAATAATCTCATTAACACTTGGGCTAGGGAACATGGCATTGAGTGGATGTATCACATCCCTTACCATGCACCAACTGCAGGTAAAGTGGAAAGGTACAATGGATTACTGAAAACCACCTTGAAAGCATTGGGTAGAGGGTCTTTTAAAAACTGGGAACAGCATTTAGCAAAGGCCACTGGGTTAGTCAACACCCGATGTTCCACCAACTGAGCAGGTCCTGCCTAGTCTGACTCCCTTAATATAGTGGATGGAGATAAAGTCCCAGTGGCCCATGTCAGAGGTTTGTTAGGGAAGGCAGTATGGATTAATGCTGCCTCGAGTACAGGCAAACCCATTTGTGGGATTGTCTTTGCTCAAAGACCAGGATGTACATGGTGGATAATGCAGAAAGATGGAACAACACGATGTGTGCCTCACAGAGAACTGATTGTGGGGTGAGACATAAGGAAATGTGTAAGTGTTGAAGGTCTGAGCAAGTAAGATGGAAGGAAATGTGTAAGTGTTGAAGGTGTGAGCAAGTGAAAGAAAAGTTTTTACTTAATGAAGTTTTAATATGTTCACAATATGGAGATAAGGGGTGGAATGTCCTGGGGTGACGTTACAATCCTTTGTATCCCCAATCGTGTGTGTTGTTCATGCCTGGATGTTCGGTGGTTTTAGAGTTGATTCTGTGAAGGTTTGTTTTGTCTTATTAGCCAGTGCCCCTCCCCCATCGTCTGGGCTGGGGGGAGGGGGGCTCGCAGGTTGGGCTGCCTGCTTTGCCGGCTCAGCGCCTGGGCTTTTACTTTGCTTGGCTTTCTTTTTTTCCCTTATTAGTTAGTTTAGCTAGAAATCCCACCCGAACCTGACCTGGAACATCAAGAAACCCCGGACTCTGCCTGTTCATGGCAAGCACTACGCTTTTTGCCCTCCCTGGCACCGGCGACGTTGAGTCTGTACATCCACTCAGACGGTGTAAGTTTTTTTGTCATCCGGCACCGTGGCTGTTTTTTTCTTCTGTTGGGGAGTGTTTTTCCTTTGTGGGTTTGGTAAATAAACAAGTTTTTTCCACTTTTCCTCTGAGGAAATTCTTCCCGAACCTGTGGTGGGAGGGGGAGGAGTTGTTTGAGTTTGTTCTTTAGGGGGCTCCTTTTGGAGATTTTTCCCCTAATTTTGTCCTAAACCAGGACAGTTGTGTTTCTCAAATGCTGTAATCCTCACTGCCCAGCCAGCACCTGGAGTGTGCTGCACATAGTAAATAATAAAAATCACAAAATAACAGAATATGCTAAGTTGGACACATGAAAGTTAAGTCCAACTCTTGTCTCTTTGCAGGACACCCCAACACATGCTGAAGGAATTGTGCAAACTTCTTAAACTCTGTCAGGCTTGGTGCTGTGACCATTCCCCTAAGGAGCCTGTTCAGTGTCCTACTACCCTCTGGGTAGAAAACGTTTTCCTGATATCTAACCTAACCTCTCCTGAGGTTTTAACCTCTTTCACCTTCATAACTAGAACAGTCCTGGATTTTGTGTAAGGTTTACAATAATTGCTAAGTCTTCTATGAGTGCAATGCCACAGATAAAAATAAATAAATGTGCTGTGCCATGTGTTCTAAGGACACCCTCCCTGAGCAGGGAGATAAGACCAAATGACTCAGTGTGGTTCCTTCCAACCTGACACATTCTGTAATTCTCTGATTCCTTGAAATGTTTTAATGTTTACAGGAGAGTGTGTGTAGAGCACAGTAGCATCTAGTGCTCTGTAAGCACATCAAACTGATGTGGCTTATCCTGAAAACCAAATTAATGCAACAAACAAGACAATACTGAAACAAAAGTCAGCAGCAGCTGCCCCAAGTGAGGCTGCATAGAATAACTGTTATAAGAAGAATTTTTTTAAAAAATGGCAGTTAAAACTAAGAAAGGTCTCTGAAATGTCTTGCTCCTGGCAGTGTGCAAGAAAATAAGAAATAGGACATGCTGTATTAGCATAACACATCTGCTACATATAAACTGTGATGGCTTATTTAAAAGAAAGTCACTTCAGCAGCTTTTGTATAGTAGTTAAAATTTTAAACAATTAGTGCTATTACATTCTCATTTTTAGTGTTGTTTTATGTGTATTTATTTACTATCTCAAATTTCTTTAGCCTCAGTGCTTGGCCTGTTATGTGTACAAACAAAAACACTAGCAGTTGACTTTAAGCTTTTGCATCTGAGGAAATATGCTTCCTCTTCAAACAAGAAGATCAGGACTGTTTCAGTCAGAAAGTTCTCCTATTCTGGCCTTAACCTGTGACTTATATAATAATTTTGCTTTGTAAATGGGAATTTCTAGTGCCTGTTAAATGGAAAATACCTAAGAAACAGTAAAAATCTACAGCTGAGAAGTGTCAAAGATAATTTACCTGAAAATTAGCAAAAAGAGTCCATATTGTACTGAGTTGTGGTGGTGTCATTCTGATGGTAGGTATCTCCTATTTGCATTATATGTCCAATGTAAAAGAAATTAATGTAAGGAAACTGTTAAGGTACTTAATACCCTATCAGCACAAAGAAAAATCAAAATTGGTGATCATAACTGGTGGGAGTTATTAAGATTGGAACATGAGGAAAGAAGAAAGCCAAAGCGGAGGTATTGGCAAAAGAATCCAGAAAGGGTTGTGTATATCATGCTGTTACTGCTGTACCTCGTACTGGAATGTTAAAGCTAAAAGCTGGGACAAAACTAAGAAGCAATACCAAAAGAGAGAGACAAAGTGGGAGACCCCAGGACGCACTCCCTGCTGCCGAGAAGATTAAACAACCCTCAGCTACTGGTAGCAACCCCATAGGCCTTGAGGGAGGAAGAGGGATGAAAACGACTCATCCTATTGCTAATTATGACAAAAGGAAATAGTGCTGATGCTTGTTCCAAGTGTTACCGGACAATTAGGTACACGGTATCCACCCTTGCCTTCCACATACACATCAATTCAGCCTGCTATAATAAGCACAACTTAGAAACCTGCACTATCATGGGAAAAAGTTACTGGGTAGCCACCAATTTGGGAAAAGGAGGGTGGGCCCATAGGAATACCAAAGTTGCCCAGTAGGAGAAGCACGCTTCTGATTCACAAAAGAAGGTATGAGGGGATATTGAGATCAGGTAGGAGTGCAAGATCCCTACACGGAGGAATTGATAAAGAATATAACCAAAGCGTTCAAGGGAACAAGGACAAACCGTGAGAGAAGTTTTAACATGTACAAGAAATTGAAATAACAACTCAGCAAACTGGACTTACCCACATCGGGAAAGAATTTATTTGTGGAATTAATGAAAGAAATTACTACTGAATTGAACTCACTGTTGGATCTGTGGAGGAATGCAGATGATTGATTACAGACATGGAGGGGGTGGGATTAGACCCAGAACAGTTATTGCAGTGGAACCAAACAGAAATATTGAACGGAGTCTATAGACCTGAAGGGTGAGTTCTAAATCATGAGGTAATAGGAGAAGTATGTATAACACATCAGGAAACGATGTGAGGCACATCCCCTCTAAGACTATCTTGATTACAAATACAAGCAGTCATGGTGGCCCAAAGCTCCAAAAGGATATTGGGGAAAGTAAAGTAAAGCTAATTGTATAAAGAACAATTTTACAGGACTACGATGGTATAATAAGAATAGAGCTAACCCATACGAAGAAGTAAAAAATGTAAGAACATATTGGCAACAACCTGAATCAGTTACACTAAGCTGGAAAGCCCCATACAGAATATTTTGGCTCTGCAGGAAAACAGCTTATAATACCCTACCAGAAAGATGGAGGGACATGTACTCTAGGGATTATCCAGCCTGCGTTTTTTGTGTTACCAAAAGAAAAAGGTAATAGAGTGTTAGGAGTTCCCTTGTATAAAACTTTGTATTGAAACAAAAGCAGCCCTGCCACAGGGTGAACACAAAGGATAAGGAATGGCCCCCAGAACGAATTATCGAGTACTATGGACCAGACCTGGGTTCAAGATGGGAGCTGGGGTATTACACTCCAGTTTATCTGCTAAATAGAATTATCAGGCTACAAACTGCAATAGAAATTACTGCCAATTGAACAGCCTGAGCAATGGAATTCATAGCTAAACAACTCACTCAAACTAGAGCAGCAGTATATCAAAATCAACTAGCCCTAGATTATCTATTAGCTGAAGAAAATGGAGTGAGTGAGAAGCTCAGCAATTCTGAATGCTGCTTAGAAATTAATAAAAAGGGTAAAGTAATTACTAAAATTACAGAAGAAATAAAACGAATAGCCCACGTACCTGTACAAACCTGGAACTCTATGCTTAATGATAACTGGTAGAAAAACCTGTTAGGAGAAGGTTAGTAAAAGAAATTAAGTTTTTTATTAATATGTGCATTATTAGGACTATTGCTCATCTCTTGTTTTGTTCCATGCTTCATTTGAGTAATCCAGTCTTGGATCAAGAAATTCAAGTTGTTGCAATACCAGTAGATCCTGAGATGGCAACGAAATTAATGGCAGTAAATGAATTAAATCTAGTACAAAAAGTACTGACACAACTTGAAGCTTGAACACAAATCAATGTGATTAAAAAAAGAAGTGGGGAGATTGTGATAATTGATAAAAGATTCGTGTTAATCATGAAAGTATTGGGGTTTGTATAAACCAGAATACTTAGGTCTGAAATGAAGCAGGACACTAAAGAAAGGAAAATATAAGATTAAATAATTCTGTTATGAATATTGCGTTTTGTAAATAAGTTGTATCTACTGACAGCTTGCCAAATAAGGCTTTCACACAGCCCAACAGATTCTGCAAAATCAGGTTTCCTGCCTTTGTGTAATCAATTGTGTTATCTATCCCTAAGAGCAGAGTGCCTGACTTCAGCCATTTCCTTATCTACCAAGAGCAGATGGTTATCTATGGGACAAATTGCCGAGAGACTTCACGTCGTCCAGCGATCACACGGACCACCACTGCTTACCTGGCAAAATTATGACAACAAAAAAATAGCGATTATTGGTGACAACATGGAAACCATGGTATAAAAGGGAGCTGCAAACCAAAGTTCGGTGGAGCATGGAGTGGGGTGTGACCCCTCTGCCCCCCCCGCGCTGCTTGCTCTGTCTAAATTTTGCTTCTCTTGGATCTCAGAATGACCCCGAGATCCTCGGAGTGACCCCTGCAATGAGAGACCCGCGGAGACTCCCGAGAGGAGCGAGAGAAGAGGAAGAAGCAGGAGAAATAAAAATGTGGACGAACTGGAATAGGCTGAAAGGATGATTTTAAAGAGAAGAGAAAATTAAGTATTAAAGAATTGGGTGGTCCAGGGCCTCTGGGTTTTGCTGCCCAAATAAATTGGGTGGTTTTTGTCCTGGTTTTCGGGCAGTTCTGCGTCTGGGGAGGGAATTTAGGGGGGAATTTGGGGATCGGGTGCGCCCTTGTAGGGTTCTAACAGGGCTCTCTGGGCCGCGGGGTGTGATGGGAGTTGTAGGCGCGGATATAATGGGGCTCAATGGGGCCGCGGTGCATCACGGGAGATAGAGGCACTTCTTTAACGCATCTCGATGAAGCCGCAGGGCATAACGGGAGGTAGAGGCACGGCGGTAATGGCGCGCTATGGGCGCCGCGAGGCATTATGGGCGCTGTGATCTCGGAAGTCGCTGTAACGGAGTGCTTGCGGGTCCGGGAGGGTACTTGTGGGTCCACACAGGCACCTGGGCCGATCCTATGGGGTCGGGAAGCGCTTGGAGAGCACTCGCGGGGCTCTATCGGTTCTCTTTGGGGCGCGGGACGTGACGGGAGTTGTAGTTGTCTGAGGGGGTTGTGTTGCCGCTGGGGATGACGGGAGATGTAGGCCCAGCCACCATAAGTATCTATGTGGTGCAGGGCATGATGGGAGTTGGAGTCCCAGCTTTAGTGGCACCCTTTGCATACCGCGAGGCATGATGGGAGCCATAGTTAGGACGCCTCTGTGTTATTTTGAGCACTTGTAGGTCCGAGGAGGCGTTCAGGGGGCTCCTGGAGGGTCCGGGGCGAGACTGCGGGGCACATGGAGGAGGATAAGGAACTCTGGGGAGCGCGGGGCCTGACGGGACTTGCAATTTCAGCTCTCTTTGGCCGCGAGGCATGACGGGAGTTGCAGGAACAGTTTCATTAAGTTTCAATGGGGCCGGGATGCATGACGGGAATCGTAGGCTAAGTGTGCCTAAAGCGGCGCCGAGTTCAGGCCCCGCCCACATGTCCTGTTCCCGGCTACTGATTGGTTGCAGGCGTGACGGGCGGGAGCTTCAGCCAATGGGAGGTGGGGAAAACGGGAACAGCTCATTCAACCCCTCTACTCCCTCCCAGTACAGCCCAGTTCATCCCAGTACAGCCTCAGTGCCCCTCCAGTCCCTCCCAGTATAGCCCATTTCATTCCACTACATCTCCAATACCCCTCCAGCCCTTCCCAGTACAGCCCAGTTTATCTCCAGTGCCCCTCCAGACACTCCCAGTTCATCCCAGCACATCTCCAGTGTCCCTCCAGTCCCTCCCAGTACAGCCCCAGTCCCTTCCAGTAGCCCCCAGTGTCTCTCAGTATCACTCCCAGTTTGTCCCAGTCCTCCCCGTGCCCCCTCAGTGTTCCCAGTACTCCCAGAATTCCCCAGTCTGTCCCAGTATTACTCCCAGTATGTCCCAGTCCCTTCCAGTGCCCCCCCAAGGCCAAACCTCCGTTCTGACCCCGCCCCCTTCCTTGGCCCCGCCCCCTCCCAGTTCCCCCATTTCCAGTTCCTCGTGGCTGCTCTGGGAAGGTGAGTGGGGCCCCCAGTTCCTCCCAGTAACCCCCCAGTTCATCCCAGTAACCCTCAGTCTATGCCAGTAACTGCCCAGTAACCCCCAGTCCTTCCCAGTAACCCCCCCAGCCTCTCCCAGTTCATCCCAGTAACCCCCCCGTTCTTCCCAGTAACCTCCCCAGTAACCCCCCCAGCCTCTCCCAGTTCATCCCAGTAACACCCCAGTAACCCCCAGTCCCTCCCAGTAATACCCCAGTTCATCCCAGTTATCCCCCAGCCCTCCCCAGTTTCTCCCAGTCCCCCCCAGTTTGTCCCAGTCCCACCCTGCTCAGGAATCCCAGTGACTCATCCCCCACTGGTCCCTCCCAGTTCCCTTCCAGTCCCTCCCAGTATATCCCAGTCCCCTCTCAGTCCCTCCCAGCCCCTCCCAGTTTGCCCCAATCCCCTCCCAGTCCCTCCCACTTCTCTCCCAGTCCCTCCCAGTTTGTCCCAGTCCCACCCTGCTCAGGAATCCCAGTGACTCATCCCCACCAGTCCCTCCCAGCTTGCCCTAGTCCCCTCCCAGTCCACTCTCAGTTTGCCCCAATCCTCCCCCCAGTCCCTTCCCAGTTTGGCCCAGTCCCTCCCCCTGGGACCCTCTGGAATTTCTCCTCCCCTAGGGATCAAAGGTCACGGAATGGAGCGGGAAAGTCTCAGGGCACTGGTGATACTGGGAGGTACTATGAGGGACTGGGAGTGACTGGGATGGACTGGGAATGGATTGGGATGAACTGGGAGGGATTTTAGGGGAACTGGGATGAACTAGGATGACTTTGGGCATTACTGGGAGGAACTGGGCCCAGTGCCCACCCCAAACTGGTTTAACTGGTGTCCCCTTCCCCCCTCCCAGTTTTGTCCCTGGCCAGAGGAGACCCCCCTGGTGAGTGACTGAGACTGAACTGGGGTGGACTGAGAAGGACTGGGAAGGGAACTGGGAATGGACTAGGATGGAACTGGGAGGAACTGGGAATGGATTGGGAGGGACTGGGATGAACTGAGAGGGTCTGGATCATACTGGGATAGAAAACCCATACTGGTTTATACTGGGTGGAAGAGGTCTGTACCAGTTCATACTCGTTCATACTGGGAGGGAGGCTCCAAACTGGTTTGTACTGGTCTCTACTGGTCCATATTGGTCTATACTAGTCCATACTGGCCCATACCGGTTTGTACTAGTCCATACTGGTTTATACTGGTCCATACTGGCCCGTACCGATTTGTAGTGGTCCATATTGGTCCATACTAGTCCATATTGGCCCATACCAGTTTGTACTGGTCCATATTGATTTATACTGGTTTATACTGGTCCATACTGGCGCCTCTAACCCCTCTCTTTCCCCTCCAGATGCTGCCAGTCCCTTCCATTATGGTGAGTGGGGAGAACTGGGAGGGACTGGGAATGTCCCCAAGATGTATCTCAGGTGTCCCCAGGTGTATCTCAGGTGTTCCCAAGCTGTCCTTCTGTGTCCCCTCCCCAGACTGGTGTCACCTGCGCGTTGGTGGCCTCGTGGTGGCCGCGGTGCTGAGCGCGGTCGGGATCATCATCCTGTTCAGTGAGTGCCACACCTGTCACCTGTCATTTTCACCTGTGTCACACCTTTGTCACACTTGTGTCACCTGTCATTGTCACCTGTTATTGTCACTTACATGCCATTGTCACCTGTGTGTCACTGTCACCTGTTCAGTGAATGCCACACCTGTGTCACCTGTGTGTGCCATACCTGTGTGTCACTGCCACCTGTTCAGTGAGTGCCACACTTGTCACCTGTGTCATTGTCACCTGTGTCACCTATGTGTGCCACACCTGTCACCTGTGTGTCACACCTGTGTCATTGTCACCTGTTCAGTGAATGCCTCACCTGTGTCACCTGTGTCATTGCCACCTGTTCAGTGCCACATCTGTCACTGTCACCTGAGTCATTGTCACCTGTCATTGTTACCTGTGTGACACCTGTGTCACTCCTGCATCATTGTCCCCTGTGTCACTTTTGTGTCCTCTTAGGTGGGATGTGCAAGTGCTGGAGCAAGGCCAGGTGAGACCTTTGGACATTTGGGGACACTGGGGATATTTGGGAACATTTAGGGACATTTGGGGACACTGAGTTGTCCCCTTCCATGCAGCCGCCGGCGCCCACCCCCGGAGCTGCCACCTGTACTTGGGACAGGTGAGTGTCCCCTTCCCCTGGGACGTTTGAGGATATTTGGGGACAGTACCACTCTGACCATCCTCCATCTCTCTGCAGGAGCTGCCAGCTCGTGCTGAGCTGTCCCCAAGTGTCCCCCAAAATGTCCTAAATGTCCCCAAAATGTCCCCAGAAAAGGATGATGAATAAAATTGGGTGAGGAAAAAAGGATTTTGGTCATTGGGGGAGGTGCAGTGGCACTGTGGGGACAGTGGGGGGGACATGGGGACAGCGGGAGGGGATGTTGTGTGATGGTGGCACTGGGAGGGGACAAAGACAGAGGTGACACTAGGGTGACAATGGCCTTGGGGACATTGGGTCAGTGGTGGCATCAGGAAGGGACACTGAGTGATGGTGGCCTTGGGAACATCGGGTGATGGTGGCACTGGGAGGGGACATTGGGGTGACAATGGCCGTGGGGACATGGGTCAGTGGTGGCACCAGGAAAGGACACTGGGTGATGGTGGCACTGGGAGGGGACATTGGGGTGACAATGGCCTTGGGGACATCAGGTCAGCAGTGGCACCAGGAGGGGACACTGGGGGTGATGGTGGCCTTGGGGACATCAGGGTGACAGTGGTGGCCTCAGGAACATCAGAGCGATGGTGGCACCTGGAGGGGACACTGGATCCATGATGGTGGCCTTGGGGACATCGAGGCATTGGTGACATCAGGAAGGGACACTGGGGTAACAGTGGCCTTGGGGACATCACAGCAATGGTGGCACCAGGAGGGGACATTGGGTCAACAGTGGCACCAGGAGAGGACATGGGGGCGACAGTGGGGACATCAAGACAATTGTGGCACAAGAAGAGGACACGAGACCAATGATGGCACTCAAGTGACAGTGGTGGCCTTGGGGACATCAGGTCAATGATTGTGGCCTTAGTGACAGCCAAGGGTGATTGTGACACCAGGAGGTAACATTGGGTCAATGGTGGCCTTGGGGACATTGGGTCAACAGTGGCACCAGGAGGGGACACTGGGTTGACAATGTCAACCCAATGGAGTCATCGTGTCATGGTGGCTCCAGGTCCCCACCAGTGTCCAGTTGATGTCCCCACGCCCCTCAAACTGCCACCACATGTCTCCACACTGTCCCCTCGTGTCCCCATCTCCACGGTGACCACTGTCCCCATGCCCTCTCAATGTCCCCTCAGGTCCCATTGTCCTTGGTCATGTGGTGGCTACTGTCCCCTGATGTCTCTATCTATCCCCTCAGATTCTGATGTGGCATGGAAGCCACTGTCCCCTGATGTCCCTGTGGCCATGGTGACATGGTAGCCACTGTCCCATGATGTCTCCAATGTCCCCTCATGTCCCGATGTCCTTGGTGATATGGGGGCCACCGTCCCCCACTGTCTCTGCTGTTCCCACTGTCCCTGATGTCCTGGGTGATGTGGTGGCCACTGATCCCAGCTGTCCCCACATCCTTGGTTACATGGCGGCCACTGTCCCCTGATGTCCCCTAGGTCCCGATATCCTTAGTGACATGGTGGCCACTGTCCCTGGTGTCCCCTCATGTCTTGATGTCCCCATCTGTGCCCCATGTCCCTCACATCCCAGTGTCCTCAGTGACATGGTGGCCACTGTCCCCTGATGTCCCCCAATGTCCCCAATGTCCCCTCAGGTCCCAATGTCCACAATGACATGGTGGCTTCTGTCCTCCAATGTCCCCATCCATCCCATCTGTCCCCTCATGCCCCTGATATCACCTAGGTGATGATGTCCTTGGTGACATGATGGCCACTATCCTAGCTGTCTCCAATGTCCCTTGATGTCCCAGTGCCCATGGTGACATGGAGCCCACTGTCCCCCAATGTCCTCATCTGTCCCTCACATCCAATGTCCTCGGTGGGGATATGGTGGCCACTGTCCCCATCTGTTCCTCATGTCCCGATGCCCCCAGCTGTCCCCGATGTCCCCACTGTCCCCTATGTCCCGGCGTCCTTGGTGACATGGTGGCCACTGCTCACAATGTCCCCTCATGTCCCGACATCCTTGGTGACACGGTGGCCACTGTCCCCAATTTCCCCTCATGTCCCAAGGTCCTCGGTGACATGGTGGCCACTGTCCCTGATGTCCCCTAGGTGCCAACATCCTCAGTGACATGGTGGCCACTGTATTCCAATGTCCCTAGCTGTCCCCAATGTCCCCTCATGTCCCCATTGTCCCCACTGTCCCCTCACGTCCCCACATCCTCGGTGACATGCGCGTAGATCTGCGTGGCGCCCTTGAAGCTGGTGGCCAGCAGGAAGTGCTGCTGGCCGGCGGCGAGCGGGGACGACAAGGCGCGGGGTGTGGGTGCGGGCAGCTCCTGGCCAGGCTCGAGGCGGCCGCCGGGGGGCCCAGCCGAACACGCGGCTCGGCGCGAAGTTTGTTGCCCAGCAGGACGTAGCGCTGGCCCGCCAGGAGCAAGCGGCTGGGAAAAACCAGGTGAGCCGGCGGGCGGGGACGTGCTGCACCTCACGGAACATGAAGCCCTCCCAGCGCATCACCTGCATTTGGGGTTGTGGGGTCAGTTATGGGGTCATGGGGTCAGTTATGGGGTTATGGGGTCCACTCATGGGGTCAGCCGTGGGCTGGAACGTGCTGCACCTCGTGGAAACATGGAGCTCTCCAGCGCACACCCTGCATTTGGGGTCAGTTGTGGGATCATGGGGTCAGTTATGGGGTCGGTTATGGAGTCAGTTATGGGGTCAGTTGTGGGGTCATGGGGTCACTTATGGGGGCAGTTGTGGGGTCATGGGGTCAGTTATGGGGTCAGTTGTGGGGTCACTCATAGGGTCAGCACCTGCTGCACCTCGTGGAACATGAAGCCTGCCCAGCATTACCTGGATTTGGGATCATGGGGTCAGTTATGGGGTCAGGTGTGGGGTTATGGGGTCACTCATGGGGTCACCACTTGCTGCACCTCACAGAACGTGAAGCCCTCCCAGCATCACCTGGGAATGGGGTTATGGGGTCAGTTATGGATCAGTGGTGTCAGGTATGGGGTCATGGGATGGGACCATGGGATGGGTTATAGGGCTATAGGATGAGGCAGAGCTCCCCCAGGCCATCACCTGGGCATGGGGTCGTTATGGGTCACTTGTGGGGTCACGTGACCTTGATGGATCTCGATTGTCATTAGTGACCACCCAGTGATCACGGTGGCCCCATGTGACCCTAATGGACCCCCATGATCGGCACGATGACCACAATGACCACAGTGGATCCCCATAACCCCGATGACCCCATAACCCCACAACCCCTCATCTGTCTCACCTTGGTGTCCCCCAAAACTGTCGTCATGCGCAAGAAGACACTGCCCCCATAACCCCAATAATCCAATAAACTCATAAATCCGTAACAACCCAATAACAACCCAAAAACCCCACAATCCTCACCTTGGCATTCCCCCAAAACCTCGTCAGGCACAAGAAGATGCTGCCCGTTAAGGAAGTGCTTGGCCACGTACACGTCGGGCACGTGCGGCATGTTTGGTGTGGGGCATGAAGCCATAACCCCATAACCCTACAAATCGCCCCAAATCCCATAACCTCTCACCTTGGCGTCCCCTAAAAACCTGGTGAGGCACAGGAAGACGCTGCCCTTGGCTCGGAAGTGCTTGGCAGCGTACACGTCGGGCACGTGCGGGATGTCGGTGTGGGGCGCGAAGCCGCTGCCGCTCCAGCGATAAACCAGCGGCCTCCTGGCCGCGCTGCACACCACAAGCGCCGCGCGCCCGCCCAGCTCCAGGAACTCCAGGTGCGTGTCCCGCTGCCACGGCCGCAGCTGCTGGTGCGGGTAGAACCCCCGGGAGCCCCAGCGGAACACAGTGCTGGTGCCGCCCTTGGAGCTGTCGGCCACCCCCAGGTAGAGGTGGCCGCCTAGGCGCGTGGCGGTGACCGAGTGCGGCCGGCGCAGGTGGCCCGAGCCCAGGGCTTGGTGGCGTATGAAGGAGGAGCCGGGGCCGCCCGAGCGGCGCCAGACCCAGGAGCCGCCGCCCAGCTGGGCCACCACCACCAGAAGGGTGTCACCCATGGGGACAGGGTGGCAGGCGACCGGGGAGGAGCCTGTGGGGACAGTGGGGACACTGGAGACGCTGGGGACATTGGGGGACATTGAGGACCCTGCCCCCCTGACAGCCCCAATGTCCCCAGTTGCCCCACTGTTCCCAATGTCCCTGATGTCCCCAATCCTCCCAGTGTCCCCATTTCCTCCTCATTTTCATAATTTTCCAATTTTTTCACCAATTTCCTCAATTTTTTCCCATTTTCCTATTTTTCCCCCCATTTCTCTAACTGTTGATGGTGGTGTAGGCCTGGAATGTCTTCCCTATTTTCCCTCTATTTTCCCCAATTTTCCCCTATTTTTTCACCAATTTTTTCTATTTTTTCCCCATTTTTCCCATTTTCCCCTGTTTTTCACCCATTTCTCTCACTGTTGATGATGTTCTGGGCCTGGAATCTCCTCCTGAGCTGGTCCCACATCCACCCCATTTTCACCCATTTCCCCCCATTCTTCCCCATTTATTTCCACCCATTTCCCCCCATTTTTTTTCCCATTTCCCCCCCAATTTTCCCATCTTTTCTGATTTTCCCCATTTTTTCCCAGTTTTTTCCCATTTTTTCCCCAATTTTTCCCATTTTTTTCCCATTTTTCCTATTACCCACTTTTTCCCCTAATTTCTCTCACTGTTGATGATGGTTTGTGCCCAGAATCTCTCCCCCTATTTCCCCCCATTTTTTTACCATTTCCCCCCATTTTCCCATTTTTTTCACCCCATTTCTCTCACTGTTGATGATTTGAGCCCACAATCTCCCCCCAGTCTGGTCCCACTCCCACCCCATTCACACTAATTTTCCCCTATTTTTCACCATTTCCCCCCCAGTTTTCCCCATTTCCACCCCTCTTTCCTGTTTCCCCCCATTTTCCCCCCATTTCGCTCACTGTTGATGATGGTCTGGGCGCAGAACCTCCCCCCGAGCTGTCCCACTCCAGCAGGGTGCAGGCTCCGGCGTGGCAGGGCCAGTGCCACCCCCGGGTGTCCCCTGAGGGTGAAGGACTCTGCCCCAAGGGACGAGAATGGGAGGGACTGGAACGGCCGCAGCTCTGGGGACATGGGGACATCATTGGGGACAGTGCGGGGATTAGGGACATTGGGGATAGTGGGGATAGCTTGGGGACATCATTGGGGACATCCCATTTTCCCCTGAAAATTCCCATTTTTTCACCTCCCAGTCCCTCCCAGTATCTCCCGTCACTCCCAGTTCCATCCCAGCCCTCCCATCCCCTCCCAGTCCCCTCCCAGTAGCTCCCAATTTGTCCCAGTCGCTCCCAGTTACCGTGTTGCTGGCATTGGAGCTGCCGGGGGCTGAGCAGTGCCAGGGGGGTGCCCTGGTGGGGGAGGGGTGCTCGGCAGCGCCCCCCGAACTCATGTGGGGTTGGGGGGGGCGGAGCCCAGCCAGACCAGCAGCCAGCGCAGGCGGCAATCGCAGCGCCACGGGTTCCCCCGAAGGTCCCTGACAGAGGGGACACCGGGTGGCACCAAAGGGACACCGGAGGGACCCCAAAGGGACATTAAATGGCACCCAAGTGACATCAAATGGCACCAAGTGACACTAAATGGCACCAAAGGGACACAAAGTGTCACCAAAATGGCACCAAAGTGGCACCAAGTGTCACTAAATGGCACCAAATGGTTCCAAAGTGGCATCTAATGGCACTGGGTGGAACCAAAGTGACATCAAGTGACACAGAATGGCATCAAAGTGGCACCAGCTGGCACAAAAGTGTCACTAAATGACTTCAAGTGGCAGCAAAATGGCATCAAAGTGTTGCCAAGTGTCACTGAATAACATCAAAGTGATACCAAGTGGCACCAAAGTGGCATCAAATGGCACCAAAGTGACATTGAATGACCCCAAAGTAGCACCAGACAGCAGCAGGTGGCACAGAATAGCAGCAAAATGTCACCAGATATCATCACAGTATCACTAAATGGCACCAAATGGTGGAAAATGACACCAAAGTGGCATCAAGTGACACGAAGTGTCACTAAATGGCACCTAACTGTCACCAAGTGACACTGAAGTGGTGCCATGTGGCACCGAGGTGTCACTAAATGGCACCAAAGTGACATCAAGTGGCACCAAAGTGTAACTAAATGGCACTAAAATGTCACCAAATCGAGTTAGGTGGTACCAAAGTGACATCAAGTGGCACCAGGAGGCACCAAAGTGGCATCAAAGTGTCACTAATTGTCACCAAGTGGTGTCAGGTGGCATCAAAGTGGCACCAAGTGTCATTGAATGTCATCAAAGTGGCACCAAAGTGTCACTAAATGTCACAAAGAGGCAAAAGGTGGCACCAAAGTGTCACATAATGGCATCCAAGTGACATCAAGTGGCACCAGGTGGCACCAAATGGCGCCAACCCCTGCAGTGCCCCCCCAATGTCCCCAATATCCCCAATCCCCCTAATGTCCCCAATATCCCCCAATGTCCCAAAATGTCCCCAATTCTCCCCAATGTTCCCAATGTCCCCAATCCCCCACAAAGTCCCCCAATGTTCCCAGTGTCCTTAATGTCCCCAGTGTCTCCAATCCTCCCCCAATATCCCCAGTACTCTCCAATCCCCCCAAGGTCCCCAATCCCCTCAATGTTCCCAATGTCCTCCCAATTCCCCCCAATGTCCCCAGTGTCTCCAATCCCCCCAATGTCCCCAATGTCCACAAGGTGTCACCCACAGCTGGGTCAATGTCCCCAGGTCCTGGAAGAGTCCCCGTGGCAGCAACTCCAGGCGGTTGTTGGCCAAACTCCTGTGGGTACATTGGGGACATTGTGGAGGATTGGAGACATTGGGGACACTGGGAACACTGGGGACATTTGGGGACACTCACAGGAACAGGAGCCCCCGGAGTCCCCTGAGAGCCGTGGGAGCGATGGAGCCGAGCTGGGAATCCTCAATGAACCTGGGACCAGTATGGACCAGTATAAACCATATAAACCAATATTGATCAGTACTGGCCAGTATGGACCAGTATAAACCAGTATGGATCAGTATGGACCAGTACAGACCAGTATGGATCAGTACGGACCAGGTAGACCCAGTTTGGCCCAGTTTTCCCTTCATTTTCCCCAGTTTCTCCCAGTTTGCCCCATCCCTGTCCCTCCCAGTTTGTCCCTGTATGACTCACAGGTAGTCCCAGTATAAGGCAGTATAAACACAGGTATTCCCAGTATATCCCAGTATAACTCACAGGTACTCCAGCGCCCCCAGCCCAGCGAAGGCTCCGTCCCCGATGCTTCCCAAACGCCCCGAGGTGACCAAGCTGGGATTGCGGACATTAGGGACATTGTGGGGACTGGTGACACTGGGGACATTTTGGGACAAATTTAGGACCATTCAGGGTAATTTTGGGACCCTTTGGAAATAATTTGGGACAATTTAGGGACATTTTGGGGCCATTTGAGGTCATCTGGGATCAACCTGGGGACATTTCGGGGAATTTTGGGACAATTTGGGAACATTTTGGGGACATTTGGGGTCATTTTGGGGCTAATTTGGGATAACTTGGGGCAAATTTGGGACAATTCTGGGATCATCTGGGGACATTTTGGGATAATTTGGGGACAATTTGGGGACATTTGGGGATAATTTAGAGACACTTGGGGTAATGTTAGGATATTTGGGGTAATTTTAGGACATTTTGGGACATTTTGAGATAATTTTGGGCAAATATCGGGACAATTTAGGATAATTTGTGGACATTAGGGGATATTTTAGGGGCACTTTGAGATAATTTTGGGCAAATACGGGGATATCTTGGGACAATTTGGGAACATTTTTGGGGTAATTTTGGTATATTTGGGACATTTGGGGTAATTTGGGGTCAGTTTGGGGTAATTTGGGGTCAGTTTGGGATAATTTGGGATATTTGGGGCCATTTAGATACAATTTGGAATATTTGGGACATTTTGGGGTAATTTGTGGCTATTATGAATTTTTGGGGCGATTTTGGGGTGGTTTTCAGATTTTTAGGATATTTTGGGATATTTTTGGGGTCACTCACAGCAGAGTCAGGGCCGGGAGGTGCCGGAAGCTCCCCTCGGGCAGGGCCTCGATGTCCCAGCGGATCAGGGAGCTGAGATTGGGGAGAAAACACCGGATTCAGGAAAAAGAGAAAAAATGGGAATTTGGGAAAAAAGAGAAAAACCGGGAACTTGGGGAAAAGAGAAAATAGGAAGGAAAACCGGGAATTTTGGGAAAAAATTGGGAATTTTGGGAGGAAAATGTGAATTTGGGAAAACAGATAATGGGAATTTGGGGGGAAAAAACAGAAAAAAATGGGAATTTGGGAAGGAAAGATATGAGAATTTTGGGAAGGAAAAAATGGGGATTTTGGGGGAATAAATGGAATTTGGGGAAAAAAGGGAATTTTGGAGAA